>NC_061095.1:68042821-68050321 GCF_015104395.2 Macrobrachium nipponense
TTAATTATTAATCTTCAGATTTTGTTCCACGGAAGTGGACTGTCAAAATATACAAAGGGATGTAACATAAATAAGAGTGCTATTTCTGAGATAAATATTAAGTAAGGGACAGTGGGCATCATTTGCTCTTTTCCTCAAATATAATATATTAAATAAATAATTACACAATAGAATTCTTTCAGTGTTGTTCATCACTGAGAATCCAATTTAAATTTTCCAAATGTATATATATATTATATATATATATATATATATATAGATATATTATACACCCCCTATCTCTCCATTCCAGATATGAACCCACCCCCGTAAACATCTAGGATCGTGAGGTGGTTCGATCTGGCCATGTCACCTGCAACGTATGGGGCTGGGTGTGTCTGCATGGTATGGTGATGTGTTCCGTATCGAGGGACGATTTACAGCAGCTAAGTAATTGAGGTGCTGCAAACCCCTCCTTCTTGCCTTCGTTACGAGAAAGGAATTTTCCCTTCCCACCAGGGCCCATCCTGTTCACACCGCTCACGTTGTTCAAGAGTGGTTTGCCAGACAGGATAACCTGCTTCTTCTTGAATGGCCGAGCAAAGGAGCAGTATGAATGTGATTGAACACGTGTGGGCCCAGATGGTGAACACATGGAAAATGGAACATGAGAGGACAACACAGCAACTCATGGCTCACATCAACTTTCAGTGGAAAATTTGTAGACGAGACCGCAGCAAATTTTCAACCTTGTTCATTCGATGCCCGACAGATTGAGGGAAGTGACTGAGAGAGAGGGTGGATGGTCAAGGTATTAGATTGTATAAATATGAAATGTTATATTTTTTTGAAATAGGACCTAAAATGTTCTCATTTTGTTCTCACTAGTTTATTTGATTATATGTTTTAATAAACATAATTTCACAACAAGTCTTTATTATAACCATGATATTCTTGATAATACCTGTTCGAAGTATCTGTAAAAAAAAATGGCATAATGCCTCCATACAATATTGAGAGTATTGCAGTAAACTTTCCTACTTACTCAGGCCCCACATGTTTTTGATGTCTTCCTAATCACCGTTTCTTGTTAACAGCATTGAATTATAGAACTGAATGACTCGCTGAGCACTGTTATCATACAGTGAGGTCGGTAACAGTATTGGCAAATTGCCTTAAGGCCCGTCCACACGGCCGAACTTTGCTCGACGAACTTTGTTCGATGTGACGTCAGAAGCGGAGAAAATGCGGACAAAGTTCTGACTTTTCCCATGTTTCTCGCTTTTGACGTCACATCGGACAAAGTTCGTCGACCAAAGCTCGACCGTGGGTTGGGACGGGGCTTACCTGTATACTTTGTTCTCTGTGGTGTAGCCGATACATATGTGATACTTCGCCACTTATTTTCGCTTATTAGCTTCTTGAAGTCTATTAAAATAGCTTCCATTATTTGAAATGTAATGCTTTATATCCTACTGATATTTTCAATGTATCTTTGGTGTAAAACCTAAGTTATATGAACAAGAGTAAAAATGTGGCATATTTTTTGGCCGTCGTTGACGTTTCTGAGTATAGGGGTCATATGCTGCTGTGGACATTTTAAATGGTAACTGTCAATTCAGTAGATGAAACACTCTTTATGTCAGCCACTATAAGGAAAGCCCAAATGACTTCACCTATCACCTGAGGTCAACGAAATATATAGTCTATAATTTATCAGTGCATACATAATTTTAGAAACAACAACAGTTAACCCTTAAAATGTCAACCACGTCATATGACGTGTTGCAGAAGTCGTCCCACACATGTTGTTTACGTCATGTGACGTTCTTAAGTTTTTAATTTTGTGCGCTTTCATAGCTTATTGTATTGACATTGGTTCTGTACTACTTGGTGCCTTATTAGAGGTCGTGCTGCCGTTTGCACTGCTTGTCTTCCATTTGTATGACTGAACTGCGGCGGGGAGGGGAGGTAAGGGTGGCCAAGGAGGTTGTCAGAAACGTCAAACCAGCTGATCCTGTGTGGCAAAGGATTAGTGGCGATAATTTTTTGCCGCACACCTTCGATTTTGATGATAGTATATTAGGAATAAAGTTTTTTTTTATTCTATTTTTAATAATTCTATAATGGAACTGACTGTAGAGAGATCCAATCGTTAATTTCATGTTATGAAATGGGGTAATATATCAAGCGAACACTCGAGGGAACAAGAGTTTATGACATTACAGTATCAGAGATGAGAAATTTCTTTGCTTTGGTTATGATTATGGGTATTGTCAGGAAGGGCAATCTTCGATATTATTGGGTCACTGATCCTCTCCTGAATACACTAATGACATACCAGAACTGCACACTGAGCGCAGGGGTTTTTCTTATCACTAAATTAGCTAGTATAAGAGAGAGAGAGAGAGAGAGAGGAAACGCACTGCAACCAATGCTATAAACTTGGCTTACGTGATAAGGTTAAAATATCCTGTTATGATGTTCGTGATTTTCGGCAATACCAATATAACTTTAAAATGTTGATCAATTTTAAGTATTGTGTAATGAATATGACCGATATATAATAATAGACACGGTTGTAAGATAACGCCTTGGCCGAAAGTTAAATGGAACCTTAATAAACAAACTTATATTACAAGTGAGACAACAATCTTCATTACAACGATATAAACTGCTCAGATTTTTTTTATCCGTATGTGTGTGTGTGTGGTGTGTGTGTGGTGTGTGTGTGTGTGTCTTTCTCCAACCATTCCTAATAACTCCGCCCACCAAACGAACTCCAGAACTTATTGGTGGAACTCTTGTTAGCAGAGAAGGGGTTCTCCCCCCCATCTCCCTCAGTAAACACTGTTACCATGTAATTTTTCGAAGTCTCGCAAGACGGTGTACCAGGGAAACCTGTGTCCAACTGTACATACTTCTGTTCATTCACGTATGCAAACACAGACACATACACAAAAATATTCTCGCATGAATCTTCGTATTATCATCGCTCTCGCTTTTTCGATTTTCTTCTGCTATTTTCTGTTGAAAAAAATACATCAAGTTCTCCCTCTATGTATTACTGTTCTCACCACCACAGGTGTTTCTCCAGTCCCGTGGTACAATCGCATATTGTGACTTTTCTTGAAAGGTTTCGCATAATATATTCTCCCCAATGCACAAGGTTGAACATATAGTTTAGCATGTCACTTATCACTTCCATTCTGAATGCAAATGTAATTAAAAGTTAGTGCATAACTAGAGATTCATAAAGGTTTGGCTGTGAGCAATTACTTTGCACACTATAAGCCACTATATACAGGCGTTTGCTTATTAACACTAGCTTACAACCGGCATAATTTGGCAGCAATTGAATTTCCACGATAAAGAAGGGGAATCTGCTTCCTCCATTCGACCATTTGCTATGATGTCCCTCCTCACTGCTTCCTTAGATGGAATTAGAGTATAAGTATTAGACAGATGGCTCGATTTGGTCTCAAATGAAGCTGCTCTGGAATTCATGAGGTGCAGTTTGGGATATGAATAACCAAGGATGATGAGAAAGAGAGAGAGAGAGAGAGAGTTCTTAAGAAGTTGTGAAAGTAGTTTTGTTCCCATCGAAACTAAAGTTTGACTTAAATGGTTAAACGTAATATTGAGATTCCTTTACTTTTTTAACTGATGCAGAGGGTATGGGGTTTCCAGCTTCATCCGAAGTCCGAATTATATGGTATATATATATATATATATATATATATATATATATATATATATATATATATATATATATATATATATATATATATATGTATATATATATATATATATATATATATATATTATATATATATATATATATATATATATATATATATGTGTGTGTGTGTGTGTGTGTGTGTGTATATTATATATATATATATATATATATATATATATATATATATATATATATATATATATATATATATATTTTTGTGTGTGTGTGTGTGTTTGTGTGTGTACCTTTTCTGCATTTGGTTGGTTACGTGAATGTATCACAGGTGAATAGAGAAACAATTTAATTATTTTTATGTATAATTACCCCTTGGCTAAATTTTAGTTTACGTGTCTATTTTTGAGTTATTTCATTATATATCACAGTAGATTTATAATGATCCCGAAAAGAAATCGATCTAAGTATTTAAATATTAATAATGAACACGAACTTTAAATTCATCACAGCACTCTTGCATCACATAACAAAACGAGCATTTACTAAACTCGGAAATATATCGTTAAGGAGGCTCCAATCACACCTGACCATTTGAGAGATGCAAATCCCCATCCAATCAGCACAGAATGATCCGGGGCTAATCTACAACTGATGGCATATCAGAATAATAAATAAATCCTTGCTGGCAATAACTCATTCATGCGAGTAAAACGATCAGTAACCAACATCCACAATTTAGGACAGAACTCCCTTCCCTTACGAAGCAATATAAAATCCCAATGATTATATATACCAGAATGGCGCCTTGACGACAACAATAATGACAAGCAATAAATCACCAGAGTCCAGAGAAAAAAGAAGAAAACCTCCGGAAAATCAACGTATGGATCCCATGACTCCAGAGAGCCAATAACCCACCCAGTACATTCTAACTGGGGAGGACAAGAGGAATTCGGGTCCTTCTCTCATATTCCTTTAAAAATCCATTAATATCAGATTCCATTAATGAGTTATTGCCGGCAAGGATTTATTTATTATTCTGACGAGCGTTCAGGGCAGGATTATCCCCGGATTTTGCGCTGATTGTGTGGGGATTTGCATCTCTGAAGTTACCAGATGTGGTTGGAGCCACCTTTGATTTTATTTCATTATTAATAATGTAAGGAGTGCAACGATGAATGAAAGCTCCCGTTTGTAATATTCTTTATATTTCGGATGGGTTTTATATTCTACGCCATTATAAATCGACAATGATTCATATTGAATTGACTAAAAAGCAGACTCAAACTGGCATAAATCACGTGGTATTTCAGGGCAAAATACTAATGCAACTTAAATCACGTGTGTGTGTGTGTGTATGTATATTATATATATATATATATATATAGTATATATGATATTATATGGGCTCCTTTTATTAGATGTATATATATATTGTTATTAGTTAATTTGCATTAAATAAAGTGAATTACTACGAGAATATTGTGATCATTCATTGACTTTGGTGTTAAACTTAATAACAGTAATTTTTTTCTCGATTAACCTATGATACACTCACGTAACCTAAGGTAGAATACGGTAATATTACACTCCACGCACACACACATATACTATTACACAAGTTTTTCTCTTATTGGCCCAGGAATAAACGAACAAAATATCTGGAATCCGAGATATTCAAAATGCAGGCCTATAGGTACCTTACACATCTACTTCACACCAGAGACCCTTCACAGGAATCTTGACTCTCTGCAAAATTCGCTTGGGCTTAAATTCTTTTTCGAACCAATAAAAGCGGAACAGAAACTCGATATCTATAGATGAGGCGTTTGTACACAGACGAACTTTTACGGAATCAGACGATACAACTGAAACTCGTTCTATTTCTTTTTCAAGTGGCCTCAAACTCCGTTTTAGGCGAATGGAAGCTCATTTTGTAAGTAAACATTCATCTCTTCTGAGGCGATTTACTTTATAAGAAAGAAAAAAAAAAACTGGGACAGGAAAGTTCAAACATAATGTTTATCTAAGAAACCGGTTTCCGCAGCGTGTAGTTGGGAAGGCTGTATAGTATTTCATTCTTGATAGAATACAAATATTTTTTACATGTGATATGGGGTTGTATTTACTCTGAAGGGGGGAAATTCTGCGGTATTTGATTTCAGTCGTATTCCCAAAGCCCCCATCGGTTTTTTTGTTGTTTCTTTGAATCAGGAACCGGTAAAAAAAATAAATAAATGAAATAAAAAGAGAGGAAAAGTAGCCTCCTTCTTCAAAGCTCTACATCAGCCTATTTTGGAGGCTACTCAACAGGGCCTCACCCTTAGACCTAACCTAAAGGAAGTTGGAGTGGCTGGACAGCGAGATAAAAGGATCCACAAAACAAAGGAGATGAAGTAAGAGGATCTAAAGGTGGAACTGGAAGAAAAAAAATCCCAGTTACCATAAGAATTAATAGTTAGAGGCGTTGGACAGCAAGGCTGAAGAAAGGAACAGGGAATAGAGGTCAAGTAAAAGGCTGAAAAGTGAATGCAGGCAGCTAGAGGGCGAAGGGACGCTAAAAACATCCCATAGGATTGCCTACAGTGTCCCACGTGAGGTACACTGACGGCACTAACGCTCTCTTTGGCCTATAGATACACACAAACTCCTGTTCCAGACGGAGATCGAACAGAGGCAAAGACGAGTCTCAGATAGAGACGACTTTTTATTTCATTGAAGTTTTTAGCTCTTGCAAGATTCCATTACCCCTTTTTTTCTTTCTTTTACTCTTATCTCCGCCAGAAAAGTTTTCTTTAAGAGGAAAGGATTCCTCATCTTTCTCGCTATGTCGAATTCGTCTTCTTAATGGACAGTAAATCTTGCCAATTCTTTTCCAGAGTGGAGGTTATTCATCTCTCTCTCTCTCTCTCTCTCTCTCTCTCTCTCTCCTCTCTCTCTCTCTCTCTCTCTGTCTATTTCAAATATTTTCTTTATCTTTTAAAAGGGCTTCTACTCTTTTTTCCTGAAAGAATGTTAAGAGGTTTGAACGGATTCATCTTCGGGGTGAACAGCATTTTCGAACAGCATTCTGAACAGCATTTTGGCGCACCATTTTTGAAGAGCATTTTAACAGCAGTTCCGAACAGCATTTCCATGGCACTTCCGACTACCATTTTTAACAGCATTTCTGAACAGCCTTTTAATAGCGGTTTCGAATAGCATCTTTTACCAGCTCTTTTGAACATTTTAAACAACACTTTCGACCAGCATTTTAACAGCATCTTTCCACAACATTTTCGGACAGCATCCTTTTAACAGCTTTTCAACAGCACTTTCAAACAGCACCTTTTCACAGAACTTTTCTATTTCTAACAGCAGACGATGTGAGCCCGTTTGTAAAAAAATTCCTCAGACAACAAGAAGTCTTTTAATATACGAAACACGAAAGTGTAAAGCAGACAGACAGAGACAGAGAGGTCATTGGACAGATGATTCCAGAAGGTGGCAAACAAGGGTCAAAAAAAGGTCATCCACAATCATCTCCCAACTTGACCCCGTCAAAATGAAACACGAAATAATCAGGGGTTGTAGCATCACGGGCAGAATACACCAAGATACAGTATATATCAAAAGACAAAATAAATTAAGATGAAGAATATATTTAGATACAGAATACTTCAAGATACAGAATAAATCATGATACAGAATACATCAAGCTACAGAATACATCAAGATCCAGAAGACATCAAGCTACGGAATACATCATTATACAGTATACATGAAGAAAATACTTTTGATTTATTAGAAGAAGAGGTGGAATATTCCATATTCCAGAAGGGGGA
>NC_061095.1:68055321-68092821 GCF_015104395.2 Macrobrachium nipponense
TCATTTTCTTCATTACTTTGAAACTAACATAAATCAAGTTATGTTTGCTTTATATGTTTCTTAATTTCCTTTTCCGTCCTGGCTGCTCTCTAAGTTGGGACTATATCATTCGCTGTTAATAATAATAATAATAATAATAATAAAATAATAATAATAATAATAATAATAATAATAAGAAACCAGATATGTTCAAAGAAACGATAGACGGAAATAACATCTCTCCTATATGTAGGAAGTGCAATACGAAAAAAAATGAAGCCATAAACCACATAGCAAGCGAATGTCCGGCACTTGCACAGCACCAGTACAAAAGCCCTCCACTGGAGCCTGTGCAAGAAACATCAGCTACCTTGCAGTAATAAGTGGGGTACGAGCACCAACCTGAAGGAGTGATAGAAAACGATCAGGAAAAGATCCTCTGGGACTATGGTATTAGAACAGATAGGGTGATAGGTGCAAATAGACCAGACGTGACGTTGATTGACAAAATCAAGAAAGTATCACTCATTGATGTCGCAATACCATGGGACACCAGAGTTGAAGAGAAAGAGAGGGAAAAAATGGATAAGTATCAAGATCTGAAAATAGAATAAGAAGGATATGGGATATGCCAGTGGAAATTGTACCCATAATCATAGGAACACTAGGAACGATCCCAAGATCCCTGAAAAGGAATCTAGAAATACTAGAGGCTGAAGTAGCTCCAGGACTCATGCAGAAGAGTGTGATCCTAGAAACGGCGCACATAGTAAGAAAAGTGATGGACTCCTAAGGAGGCAGGATGCAACCCGGAACCCCACACTATAAATACCACCCAGTCGAATTAGAGGACTGCGATAGAGCAAAAAAAAAAAAAATAATTATGATAATAATAATCAAATCGAGCTAAATGGCAACGACAAATAACAGGTCATAACTTTCCAAAGAGCCACCCATGAATAAATGAAGCCTTTTTACATATATCTTCCAAATAATATAATGAAAAGCCTACTTCATACCATATTCAACATCCACCAACATAAACACCGAAACGCAAACCAGAGCAGAAGGCAGCGTAAGTCAGATGCAACATAAACAAAAGCAACTTGAAGTTAAAAGGAAGAAATTCTATTAACTTCAGGAGTCCCTCAGCCTCCTCTTCTTCTCTTCTTCAGCCCAGAATAATTTTTGGTACGAAGTTTCGAGCTCTGAAAGAGTCAAGCGGAGGAAGAGAGAGGAAACGATTTACAAACCTCACCTGGGATAAGAACTTCTTCTCTCTTTTTTCGCCAGGAATGAATTTAATTGTTTCCTCTCGTGATAACAAGTGTTTTTCACTTGCACTGAAGAGCTTGATTATTTCCAAGTGGAAGGTGTCATTATGGTTACTTTGGGTTTGGAATTTGAAAATGAATACATTGCTGTGCCTCAGTAATGAGTTTCTCTGCATTTATGAATGTATGTATGTTCAGACGAGTGTGAATAAATACTATATTGAAATCCTTTTTTTACAATTTATATAGTAATGTAACAATTGAACAAAATAAATTATAAAACTCTCACTGAATTGTCAGTTATGGGATATATATATATATATATATATATATATCTATATATATATATATATAGATATATATATATATATATAAAATATAATATATGATATATAATATATATATAATATATAATATTATTATATATATATATATATATATTATATATATATATATTAGATATAAATATATATAAATAATTATAATCATATATATATATATTATAATAATATATTATATATATAATATTATAATATATTTTATCTATATATATATATGATATATTGTCATATATAGATATATATATATATATATATATATATAGGGTCTATATATATATATATAGGTATATATAATATATATATATATATATAACTAGATATATATATTATATATATATTATATATTATATTATGATATAATAATAAATATAAAGTATATATATATATTATATAAGTATATCTATATATATATATTATATTATTATATATATATATAATTATATTTTAAATTTCTATATATGATATATATATATAATCTATATATAATATATATATACTATATATAAGATTATAATATATATATATATATATATATATATATATAATATATATCTCTAATATCATCTATATATATAGATATCATAATATATTATATATATATATACTATAGCATATATATATCTAATAATAAATATATAATTATATTATATAATAGAATATACTATATATTTATATAATATCACAGCTTCTCTATATATATATATAATATATATATATATATCTATAATATATATACTATATATCTATATATATATGTCTATCTATTATATATCTATATATATATACTCTATATATAATATATATATATATATATAGATAATATATATATATATATAGAATATATATATATATATAGATATATATATCTATATATTTATATATCTATATCGATCTATATATATATATATATATACCTATCTCTATATATATGATATATATATATATATAGATATCGGATATATTATAGATATATATATCTGTTATATATAAACTATATATATATATATATATATATATATGTATATGATATATAATATATATATATATAGAATATATATACTATATATATATATATACTATATATATCAATATATATGTGTGTGTGTGTGTGTGTGTGTGTGTGTAAATAAAGGTTTTGCCACGAAGGAAAAAAATGAAAAAGCGAGATAGCCAAGTACTTTCAGTCCTGTTCGGACCCTTTACTGAGGCAAACTGATTTTACAAAGAACAACATAGTCAAAAGAAGGCTTAATATACAAACTGACACTACCAGATTAGCCATAAGGGCGATTTTCACTCTACAAAAGGAGGAGTCGCCAGAAGTTAGCCACACCTTGACGGATACCCGCAGTAAACAAGTGATTCTTCCAAAAAAAGACGTACATTTTGAAAAAAACTGGAGCATATACAATTAAATATCATGAATTTTTACAAAAATTTTCCTAACAAAAAAAATTATTATTAATGAAAAGACGAAAGAAAATATAAATATAAACATATATCGAGCAAGAGAAAGAGGGAGAGAGTATATCGAACCAGAGGAGAGAGAGCGAGAGAGAGAGAAGAAGAGGAGCAGAAGGAGAGAGTTAGAGAGAGAGAGAAAGAAATAATAACTATATACATGTTGGACTAGTTATTATTTTTTTCTTTTCTCTCTCTCTCTCGTCTCTCTGTCTCTCTCTGGTTCGATATTCTCTCTCCCTTTTTCTCTTGCTCGATATATATATATATTTATATTTTCTTTTCTTTCGTCTTTTCATTAATAATAATTTTTGTTGGAAAATTTGTGTAAAAATTCATGATATTAAATTGTATATGCTCCAGTTTTTTTTTGTAGTTTTTTTTCAAAAAATGTACTGTTTTCTGGAAGAATCACTTGTTTACTGCGGGTATCCGTCAAGGTATGGCTAGCCTCTGGCGACTCCTCCTTTCTGTAGAGTGAAAATCGCCCTTATGGCTAATCTGGTAGTGTCGTTTGTATATTAAGCCTTCTTTTGACTATGTTTGTTCTTAGTAAAATCAGTTTGCCTCAGTAAAGGGTCCGAACAGGACCGAAAGTACTTGGCTATCTCGCTTTTTAATTTTTTCCCTTCGTGGCAAAAAACCTTTATTTATACATAGCATCACGTTTTATATACTTCGTGATCAAGTTATTCATATATATATATATATATATATATATATATATATATCACACACACACACACACACACACACACACATATATATATATATATATATATATATATATATATATATGTACATATACATACACACACACACACCACACCCAGGACACAACACATTCTAATATATATATATATAATATTTATAATATATATATATATATATATGATATTATATATATATATATATATGTATGGTATGTATGTATTCTAGTTTTTTTCTGCTTTTATGCAGTTTTGCGGTAAGTCCCCAATCTGTTGCAATGAAATTAAAATAGAAATTTTACACGATGAATCAGCGTGAGAAAAATAGTAAAAACTATGACCATTTTTAATAAAAAACTAAAATAAAAGATAATATGAATTAATCAGACAGTTTCTTGCTATTGCATTCCACTACAATCCAAAATAATTTTGAAATAAAAATCGGAGTGAAGAACATATAAGCTCAATATTTTTGGATGAAATAAAATAATATGAAAACCGATGAATATCCATGTCTTCTCCAAATGTGCTTTTTCTCAAAGAAGTTTATTTTCGGTGAAATAAGTCAACTTAATTATCTATTGCTTCCAATGCAAGAAAAAGTCTTCTTCTACTAAAGAGCAAAACATAATCATTGCATAATCGTTTATGAAAATATTTGTTCTCTAATTTATGCTGTATGGGAGCAAACTTAGGGTGAAAAAGGAAGTGTCGTTCCCTTAGAGGTTTGTAGGTGTAATTAAAAGTGTATCAAAAATTAGAAACCAATTCTTTCTTTTCTTCGTTATGTTTAAGTGCTTTCATTTTTTTATAATAATAATAATAATAATAATAATAATAATAATAATAATAATAATAATAATATAATAACAATAATAATATTTAGTATGGAGACCCTCTTGTACACGTTTCATTAAAAAAATATGGTCGCATAAGCATTTCTTATTTGATATTAAAGTTTCTCTGTTTTTCTAAGTGCTTTTCTTCTGTAGGGGAAAGATCACTGAATTAGAGGAGCTGTCTATTTTAGCAATTACTGGGTCATTCATATTTTTATAGAATTTCTACGTATTTATTTTCGTTCATCATCAAACAATTTGCATCTCATTAATATCGTTTCCGAAACTCTGAAGGTTTCCCGTTGTCAGGGTTTTGGAACACGAAGGAAACCCATCAGATATTAAAATGGAGATGTTTACATCGTCCATTTACTTCACATGGTCATGAATAAAACTGTTTGCTCAAACTTCAAAATCTCTCTCTCTCTTTCTCTCTCTCTCTTTAGGTAAACTGAACCTCGTTGATACAGGGAATTATTCTCTTAGGAAATATTACAAACTATTATTCAATATCTCTTTGGGTGATTTAGGGACTTTCCCTTCTCTTTCTCTTCTACTTTCTCTCGGCATTCGGCTGCCTTTGAAGAAAGGGAGTGTTTTCAGTTGTTCCTAGAAGCTTTAGGAAAATCCAAACAGGAATCTTGAACAAAGATTACTAATATTTCCCGTCATTAATTGATGCATGAATTCCGACCCTCGTCTTTTCGCATTAGGAATGAATATCTATTGGTTCCTGGAGCTTCTGAAATAATAATTTTATTGAGAATCAGTTGCTCCTTCGATAAGCCTAGGACCTACACCTAAGACTTATAATTCTCTCTTTCTTTTTTATTGCAGCCTTGATATAAGTTGGCCAAGCTGCAAGAGTTTCGAAAAATGAAAGTTGGCTTCTGATTTTAAAGGATTCATCAGCTATGTATATTGACATCTCATTTAGTCTTGATATAAAAATCACAACGTCAAATTTCGGTGAAAAATAAAAACGAAAATTATAATAATTTTCCCTTTCAGAAGCAACGAACCTTTGGCGCGACTCAGCCACGATCCAGTTTCCAATTCCGCGACGAAACAGAAAAGGAAACCAATAATTAATCATCCTCGATGAAGCAAATGTCCCAAAGACCTTCTGTATGCCAAGAGGGCTCCAAGGGGGAAGAAGCAGAAGAATCACACATTCTGAAGCCTTGAATCGTCCTCCTCCTCCTCAGAGCATTCCAAGTTTGATGTTAATTATTATCAAAGGACTTCCCCTCTCCTCGAACTCTCACAGCCCCAAAGGGAGAGAGAGAGGAAACTCAATGGGTTCCTCCCTCGGGGGAAAGGAGCTGAGAAAATTCTCTCCTCTGGAGGACAAAAGGGCCTTTTGTGTTTTCCCCAAATGTCAAGACTTTCCCGGTTACTGGAGCGAAGTGGAATATGCAGACTGTATTACGATCGTTCTTTTTAAAAGAAGCTTTATTAACCCTAAGAAATATATTATACAATATTTATATTACCCCTTTCCTGAATTAATTACGATATTACTTAATACTTGAAAGTGTGTTGAGTTCTCTGAATAGTGAATTGAATAGTGAAGGTTATTATCATTAGTGATATATAGCGGGTGTTACTATGTTTATACATACGTAAATACTACATGCATAGACACACTTAAATATCTGGACGAACATTCACCTCCACTTATCCATATTCCTGCGTTTTAATGATATATCTTACACAGAATCCAAGCTAAGTAATGTCGAGGCTTGTATATCTCCCGTGACTATCCTCTTATCAGGTAATAAAGCTTCATATTACAAATATTTCCTCCGGGAGAGAGAGCATTATTCCCTTACCTTTGGCAGAAGAATTCCTTCTCCTGTTATTAAATGCCGGCCATAATTTCTGAGTAAATTGAAAAGCGGTGGCATCCCTTCATAGAAATATAAATAAAAAAAAACGATTAAAAAATACCTTCGTATACAGAATGATTAAATGTGATACGGATACCGGCCCAGGCTTCGGATATGGAAAAAAAAAAAAAAAAAACAAAAAAAAAAAAAAAAAAAAAAATGCTGGTGTTACATCATGAATATGAAATTGAAGAAAATTAAGCTGAGCAATCTTCCCTCTACATACAATACCCCCTTTCCCCAGGAAGTTACATTCCTATCTACCCCAACATTTCTAAACTTGATACTAAATACAAAACCCACCTTTAGTACAGTTTCTGTCAAAATCCACGCTTAACATACGAGCAGGCAAGCAAATAGGCAGACAAATTGAGGGGCACAAAAGCAATCCAAGAAGGACAACGGAAACAAAAACACGCAGAGCTTTTCAAGGCACCTGACACCCCCCCCCCCCCTGCCCCCACCGCTGGGGGTTTATTCCTCCTAATGATGTTTTCTTCCTGTGCCTTTGGTTCCTGTTTTTCTCAGGAGATTCAGTCTCTTATTTAACAGCTGAGCAGAACCAAAAGAAACCGAGAGAAGAGACGACGACCATTAATTGCATCTCCAACGACCCAGACGAATCATTATTCTTTCTTCTCTCAACGACGGAAGAAGCGAAAATGGATCGCCTGTTAAATTCTCTCGTTAAATTCTCCTTCCACCTGATGATCAAGATGAGTCGCTCTTTTGCTGAGATCTGAGGATTAATTTGTATGGGAATCAAACAAAGGTGGATGATGTTTTTTTTGCATTGGAGGAGGAGACTCAGGGATAACTTCGTCAAAGGTTTCAGGGGATCAGCTCAACGCCTTCCTCTTGACAAGTAAACCGTGTTTTCGAGGGAGGTCGTCCTGCTTTTCCATAATAATAATAATAATAATAATAATATAATGACAACTCGTTGCAATGTCAGAAAGTCATACTATGAATGATGCCTTCTTGGAGCAGCCCTCAAGCTGGAGACTGACAATCCTTGAGGGCTTCTCGGAAGAGGAAGAGGCTCAGGAATAGAATTAGGCGGTTTAGGAAGTGGAACAGATGTTCCTCGACGCCCCTTCATCTCCCTCTCTCCAAAATATAAGAATTAAAGGGGTGGTAAGTTTACTAGATCTTAGCTCAGTCTCTGATAATTCTCTCTCTCTCTCTCTCTCTGTGTCTCTCCCATCCCCGCCCCGGCTAAAAGATCCCAAAGAACCCAAATGAAATGGACAGGTTTCGAAAACCAACGGACGGAAGGTTACATTAGTTAAGGAACACAGAACCGAGATTCGAGTTCCAAATCCTTGTACTGTGTAGGTTTGTCAATACTGGACCCTCAAGGATAAGTGACAATATTATATGTATTTGTATATGTACATGTATATATATTTTTTCATATATATATATATATATATATAATATATATATATATATATATATATATATATATATATATATGTATATATATATATATATATATATATATATATATATATATATATATATATATATATATATATATATACAATTGCTAATACTTAAATCTAAGCCTTAAATTCTAACTAACCTCTAACGAATACCTCAACATGTCATTCTTGAACATAAAGAGCAAATCACATCATTATATATCTGACAATAATAAAGATTTATATAAGGTTTCTTCCATAACATTCTCTATGGGACCTTCTGCCTTCCCCCTTAAGACTCTGGGGAAAAACGCCTCCTTAGTTCCGCTAACATTCTCTTGCTTCTTCCTTACTTGTAAACAAACAAACAAAAAGGCTTCGTGATAAACACAACATTCCCTCTAGACATTTTGTGTTACAAATAAACTCCCCTGATGTTGTTTTGGTGTCCAATTATATTTCCCGAACTCCGAAAATGAGGAATCTGGCAAAAACGATGAATATACATTGTAATTAGGACCCTTTTAGAGGTGTTATTGCCATTCAATTAATAGGATTAGCAGATAATTATATTTTTTTGACATGGAACGCAAGATGAACGATTCGGTTTTAGGTAGATGAATATTATAGGTTGGCAATAAATGATATTCGTGTGTTTATGAAGATTAGGATTTTCTCTTTTCTTAAAGGAATTAACTTCCATGTAGGTCTTGGAAGGAACAAGTATTCTAAGACGGTTACGAAACCAAACTGGAGACGTCATTCAGATCTTGGATCTCATAAGTTAAGGAAAATGGATTATTTATGTTTTTGTTGTATATCCCTTTGGGCATGGAAAGCACTACCTCGTGGTGGGATATTGCCGTCAGTGCACCTCACGTGGTGCACTGTAGGTCTTACTAAAGGGTTTCTGCAGCGTCCCTTCGGCCCCAGGGTGCACCCAGTTTTAGCCTTTTACTCTAATCCCATTCCTGCTTCCTGTCTTCAGTCTTGTTGTCCAACCTCTCTAACTATTAATTCTTAGTAAAAATGTGGGTTTTCCTCCAAGTTCCACCTTTAGATCCTCGTACTAAATCTCCTTTATTTTCAGGGTCTCTCTACCTTGCTGTCCAACCCCTCCAACTCCCTCTTTCGTCGAAAGCCCTTAAAGATCGAAAGTGGCCCTTTATTGCTTGGCTTCACAGAATAAATGTCATAAATTCATAAATCTTTAGAATCCAGTTTCCAAAGTCATGGTTAAGTCCTTCAAAACTCTGCGATATTTCCATTTTCTCATCATTATTTACATGAGCTTATTACCTGACCAATCTCATATTTTTTGGGAATTTCACCTGCTGTTTCAATTATATTTGCTAATAATAATTACAGCTAAATAAAAATTTTTTGGTTCCTGAACGCCTAAAATTATTTTCAGTAAACGTTTCAGTTTTATTAATTTTATGTATGTGTGTACAATACGTATATATATATATATATATCATATATATATATATATATATATATATATATATATATATATATATATATATATATATATATATATACATACACATATACACTTGAGCGCATGAACTCTACTGAATAAAATTTTCTGGTCCCAGTTACTTGATCGTTGCACAGTTCAGTAACTGTCTTGGTTCCTATTTTCCTATCTCCGTTTTTATCAGCATCTCTTTATTATTTGATTAATTCCTCTTCTGGTTCATCCCACGATTCCCAAACAATTCGTTAAATGTGTTAACAATCTTCATCCCAATTCAGAAATCGTTTTATTTTGACGTCAATCAATCAAAAATAAAACGTTTATATTTATCCTTTTCTTTTAAAAACCCCCGAAAAAAGAAAAAAAGCCACTCGCTTTCGCCTTCCCTCTTTTGTGAACGCCCACTTTCTAAAATAGAAAGCAACGAAAGAGCTTATGGCAGGAAAAGAGTTGAGGCACTGAAGCATTTATTCGGGAGTTTCCGGAAATGACGTCACATTGCAATTTGTTGTAGAGAAAAGTAATTCGACTCTGCCTTCGTTCAACTTGAACTTTTATGAAGCGTTCACATTTTACGTTTGTTCTTCATTTGGTTCTTTTTCCTTTGATTTGACAAGAACAACCGCTCCCTTGGGAGGCAAACTTTAAACGAAACAATTTTCACTACATAAAAGAATAGTTAAAAGGAAGATTAGGCAATCTCGTGGCCTATTCTCTCTCTCTCTCGCTGTCAAATTCAGCAGCAAAGCATTTCCACCATATCCTGTTATTCAAGCTTAAAAATTATACATCAAGAGAGAGAGAGAGAGAGAGAGAGAGCTTTTGTAAGGTGATAATCTCATCATATATTCCACGAATTCATTTTAAAAGGTCGTTACATCATAGTCCCTTTGAATAAAAAGTCTGAATTTAGGGTTTTAAATCCATGTCACAGTACCTGACATCACTTCGCTTTGGGGGATTCCATACAGATTTATCACTACGCAAGGACAACTGACATATGAATTTATTTTTTCTAACAAAAGAATTCAACAAGAGACATTTGAAACTTGTCTTTTTTCCAGTTTATTTACTTTTCCTAAACATATACTGCTTTTAAGGACCAATAAGGATCAATAAATATGAAAGAAATGCAATAATTACCTTCTGCTGTCTCATTCAGACATGAATTTCTACACAAGACAGAGTACATTTAATAAAGGTTACTTCACAAGAACTAATAATACACGTATAATTAAACCTAAATAAGTTGAAAAGGAAGAATGTTCTGTAATTGCTCCATATATGACCTATATTCCAAACATGAACTTGTACATTATACTGAACTAAATATTTGACCAAAATGATTTCACCTGAACTGAATATATACATGTAATTGAGACTAAATGACTTAAAATGAAAGACAATTCTCACATTCCTCAAACTGTATTTCCCCCCTGATGCCTCTGTAAGAAATAAATATCCAACTGTAATTCACAGTCAGAGTCCATTAGCCCTTCCTTGAGCAAGGTCATCATAAAAGAACTTCCAGGAAGGAAATAAAGCTTCCAGAATTCAAGGAGCAACGGCCTTCTTCTACTCCGAAGGCAGGAGGCAAAAACGTTCTTCGATGAAGCTCATTTCGAGGAAGAACGGCAGAACGTTCATTAAACGTTCTCAGCCTGAGGGCGAGACCGAAACTGAGTCTCCTGAGACGGAAAAACGTCTCGCATTCATGAACGTTACCTCAACACATGAACATTCGTCGTCATCTTCTTTGTTTACTTCTGGAGTCTTTCCCTTCTCTCTCAGACGGTCAGTTGGTTGGTTAGAAATGAACTACAGAATAGATAAATAGTGAATTCAAATTTTTTTGAAGCTGAGAAATGTGAGAAATTATGAAACAAAAATGCAAAAATTAAAAACTTATTAATATTTGTATGTTTACAGATACAATTAAAATTTGGGATATTTTCTACATATATATGGTGCACTACTATGCAGTCACTGAAAATTCACAATTACCTTTGTGAGTAAAACTGTATTTCAACTTCCATTGTTACAAAATATAGTTTTGGCTCATAAACGTAATTGTAGTCTTTCAGTGATTTTTTAAGATAAGTGGTCTTAGGCCCCTTCTCATGATAACCCATTGTATTAGTTTATAAATTTAGATAAGAATCAGTTACAAATTTAAAGAGGATCAGTTACAGCAAACAAATATATATTTGATGTATTATATCTGCTCATTCTCTAATATAACCCATTGTTTTGGTTTATAAATTCAGAGAGGACTCGGTTATAACTACGAAATATACAGATACTGTATAATTATAGGCTCATTCTTAATATAGCCCTTTATTATGGTTTATAATTCTGGAGGAATTAGTTATAACTGCAAAAAAGATAATAATACTGCATAATATGTGCTTATTCTTAAGATGACCCATTATTGTGGTTTATAAATGCAGAGACGAATCAGTTATAGCTACAAAATGGAAAAAATAGTGTATAACAATATACAAAGGCTGGGGAATGTGAATAAGATGAAACAAATGAAAATAAAAAAAATAATATTGGGAAAAGAGAAAATGAAGTATTGTCCATAGATACAAGAGGCAAAGAATCCAATTTGCAGCGGAAAGTTAACAGCAACAAATCCCTTTTTCCTCATATTTTCTTATTCATAACTTATTCTACTTGACCTATCTTTCTCCAATTTATTTATTGATTTACTTTCATATATAATAAAATATATTCTTATTTTCAAGGCCTATTCAGAGTGTGTCTGGCATACCAAGTGGTTTAAGCACAAGATAACAGAGCTGTCACAAGGGGGAGTTTCCATCAAAAAAGGAGTCTGGCACAGAACTCGTATAAGCTTTTCAAACTTTAATCAAAAACCCCCTTTTAGTTTAGAGGAAATGTGTCAGTTTCCTAGATCTCTTCATTAAGAAACGCTGGATTAAAAGTATATTTTTGCTCATCTCGTAAAGAAGGGAAGGAGATTTTTCATGATTAAAATTATGAGATATGGAGTTTTTCTACGCCGAAGGATTTTTCAACATGATTTTTTTTCTTTTTTTTTTTTTTATAGGACGCGTGATAGATAATGTGATGAAACGAAACTGACAAAAATGAATTTTTTTTTTTGTTTTTTTTGATTCAGAATCCCAGAGAGAGATCACTTTTGCTACCAGTGAGTGATGAGGGCGAAGATGAGTGAAAAAAAAGAAAATGGTACTGAATAGAACAGTAATGGAAAAATCATTTTCGTCAAGATCTATAGTTAATTCAATATAGTAGAATCAATACAGAAACACGTAAACTCTAATACAATATCAATATATAATTATAATAAACAACAACAATGGAAATAATGCTTATAATAATGAAAATAATTACAATATCAATAATTAAAATAATCATCAGTCAACAAAAGCAAAGAAAACGACAACATTAAGAAAACCTAGGATAAGTGTAAGAAGTTAAAAATAAAGGACAATACAGTAAAATAAAGATTGGAAATAAACTAAAAAAAGAAAAAAGAAAAAAAAAAACACACACACACACAAAGAAATTGAATGACCTAAAAGATAGTTTGCTTCACTAAAACCCCCAAAATATTATTGTGGTTGAACAAACTCTCCAAAACCGAGACACTGCGGAGTTTCTGAAATTACAAAAATAAGAATTAGTAATTATAATCAGAATTGTAAAGATCGAAATAATATATAATAAATGTTGATAATTGTTATAATCGTATGTCACTGAGTCCTTACATTTCAACTTTGGTCTTTATTCTCTCTCTCTCTCTCCTCTCTCTCTGAGACACAACCCAGAACGTGATAAGAAGACTAAGAGTCCTTTCCATATCCTGAGCAAAGCAACAGAGAGAGAGAGAGAGAGAGATTAACGACCTCATGGTCATACATATATAATAATTTGATACTCGAATATGGGGCTATAGACATGCTCAGTTCTTTTGCAATGACAAACTCGTTTTCTTTGCTGAATAATAATAATAATAATAATAATAATATAATAATAATAATAATAATAACATAATAATAATAATAATCTTACTTACAATTTTATATCTTAATTTAATTTGTGCAAAGTACACGCAATTTTTCTCATTAACATAATATCAGATATAATCTCCACAAAGCCATAAATGTATCAGGCAACGGAAATTGAAAAAAAAACATAACATTACCATAATCATAAGGAAAACCATTTAGTGCCAAAATCATCTTTACCACCGAAAGTACTTTTCGTTTTAGAATATAAGTCAGTAAGAAAAAATATGACCGCAGTTCAGGAAATGAAACGCTGAGGGAGGAGGACTCACAAAATTGATTCGAGTGCATCTTATATTTTACTTCAAGTTTTCTGATAAAATAGTGGAAATGAAAATATATATAGATGTATGCGTTACACAAACCTCTTTTCTATATACAGACCACGTAAGAGAGAGAGAGAGAGAGAGAGAGAGAGGAGATTTTATTACTTTTTTAATAACTTTTTATAATAAGTTATCTCTTTCTGTATTTCCTATAACTGCATGTCTCAAAATTAACCTATGCAATTCAATTACATGAAACTACTTTTTTATCAAACTCCTTTTCAACCATTGTCAATTGTGGCATCAGATTCAAATCTGCAATTGGTGGTCTAATCAAGCATCACATCAAAGTACACAAACAATCTCTATAAGTCTATAGAATGCCATATGGTTACCTTGGCCTAAGTAATATCTTACTAACTTCGACAAAACTCCTTTTCAGCGAATCTTCTGTTCCTTAATTAAAGTCTTATTTCACTCCAGTCTTCATTTCCTTTGCAAGTTTAGTCTTTGGAAACACCTGAGGAGGCTCAGTAAACATCGCTCAGTCTTCCGGACTCGATATTGAAATCACCTATCATCCTTATGATTGATAGCAAGAGAGAGAGAGAGAGAGAGAGAGAGAGAGAGAGAGAGAGAGAGAGAGAGAGAGAGAGAGAGTGCCCTGGGAGATTCAGTTCTGCAAACTTTTTTATTTTTCATTCTCTCAGGGAAATAATTTTGTCTTTTCGATGATGATTTATAGAGAAGCACAGAAGCTGAGTTTTCTTTTCTTCTCTATGTAAGAGTTGTGTAGATAAGGCAGGACGGTGTTCGTTTACAAGAAATAAGAAACTGATATAGAAATAGATATATAAATAATTTCTTTATGAAACAGCAGTTTACACACACACTCACCACAACACACACAACTCACACACACACATATATATATAATATATGTATATATACATATATATATATATGTAATATATAAATATATATATATACATACATACATAACATCATACATACACACCTACTATATATGATATATATATATATAATATATATAGTATATATATATCTATATATATATATATATAATATATATATGTGTGTGTGTGTGTGTGTGTGTGTGTGTGTGTGTGTGTGTGTGTGTGCATATGAGGGTGTAAACTGCTTTCATAAAGAAATCTACTTATATCTATATATATATATATATATATATATATATATATATATATATATATATATATATATATAGTATATATATATATATATATATATGTATATATATATGATATATATATATATATATATATATATATATATATATATATATATGTATATATATACACACACACATATATATATATATATATATAATATATATATATATATATATTATATATATATATATATATATAATGGTTGCAGGAGGTCCATCGATGCTTCACATGAAGGCCAATATTTATTATAAAACGTTTCGCACATCAACTTTGTGCATCTTCAGTCTGTTAAAAGAGATATGCATATATTAAAAAACTAAAAATAAGGATTCACAATAGTATTCATGTTAAAATTCAATAAAATATTGAACAGTTTAAAAAAGAGAAGAAGAACCACTGAGGTACCAACCAACTCTAGAGCGGAAGGAAAACAAGGAATGATTTTTGAGAGAGCCAGGTCCAAGACGTTGACTATGCTTTCCTTCCACTCTAGTTGGTTGGTACCTCAGTGGTTCTTCTTCTCTTTTTTAACTGTTTATATTTTTATTGAATTTTAACATGAATACTATTGTGAATAATTATTTTTAGTTTTTTAATATATGCATTTCTCTTTTAACAGACTGAAGATGCACAAAGTTGATGTGCAAAACGTTTTATAATAAATATTGGCCTTCATGTGAAGTATCGATGGACCTCCTGAACCTTTTATGTCTGCGCTCCTGTATACCTCTTATGTCCGAAGATGATACAGCACTTGTTCTTCGCTCTCTTGTTCGCCTTTCGCCTCCGACTCCGAAGGATTCACCCATTTTGCTCAACTGCTTATATGGCACCGGGGTTTTATCCACCAACTACCCTGGTCTACCTCTCGTAAATTAGTTGAAGACGACACTCAGACTCGAAAAAAAAGCACCCCCCCCCCCCCCCCGATGCGACCTGGATTTTCTTCAGTATTGTGAACTCAACGATGTATATCCGAATTCATCAGATTCAAGCTCTATAGATCATCGCTATACTCTACGGAATTTTACAGGGACGCGCTCAAAACCCATACTGAGGCAAGAAATCGATACAAAAGCTTGCGATTGTCAGAAGCTCTCTTCAACCGTTACACAGCTCAAGAACCAATTATTCTCTGATCTATCATTATTGGACCGTTTACTGTATCAAAAACTATTTCAAAATGTAATTAATGAATTTATTTTCCTCTGTATTTTGTCGCCACCAAAAGAAGCTTCAGAGCCTGGGTGTTTGTTTTTATTCCTGATTTCAATCAGAGACATGATTGTTATTTTCAACCTGTTCCAATTATGTACTTTCAAAGAGAGAAGAATTTTTACTATCTTTCGGTTTGGATTTTTGCTTACCTCTTACAGACCTGACTATGCCAGATTCTATTTACCATTTGAAGTGTTGTTTCAGAGACTTATGAAACTAGATATGATAAAAAAACACCAGAATTTGCAGCAAAAAAATTGTCGCTATTATTCATCAAACTTATGCTAACTTAAAACCTCCTGGACACCATTTTAAGAAAGGATGATCTTAAATTATTACTTGAATTAAAAAACGAGAAGATATAATTATTTGCAAACCTGATAAAGGCAAAGGTGTGGTGATTCTAAACAAAAATGAGTATATTGAAAAAATTGAAACCATTCTATCTGATACCACTAAGTTTCAACTACATGGTGACCCCAACTTTCTCGACATTTACAAAAGAGAAGATAAAGTCAATAGATTCTTAAGGACTAAAAAATGAAGGAATAATAAATG
Organism: Macrobrachium nipponense; assembly: GCF_015104395.2. Lineage (NCBI taxonomy): Eukaryota > Metazoa > Arthropoda > Malacostraca > Decapoda > Palaemonidae > Macrobrachium > Macrobrachium nipponense. The sequence goes on from NC_061095.1 coordinate 68,072,042, forward strand.
AAACTACATACCAGCAATTACATGTCACAGGTTCTTCGTTTTAGTAATATTTATATGGCCTATTAGCCCGAAAATTCATAAAACCAGGCACACCTGGTTAGAACCCATTATGGCTCACATACAATAGTCCTTCTTTTTCTATCTCCAAATTCTTAGTATCACTATTAACTGAATATTCCATCAACGAAAACACTCTGACAAATGGATATCAATTTCAGGAACAAATCATCCATCAGGACGGAGACTACCAAATGGCCAGTTTTGACGTGGAATCGTTGTTTTACGAATGTACCATTGAACGAAACCATAGATATTATTTTTAAAATAAGATTTTTATTAGCGATGACACTGTATTCATGGTTTTAGTAAAACCCGCTTTTTAAACAATTTCTTGAACTTGCTGTGCAAGATTCCATGTTTATTCTTAATCAACGACTCTATTCGCAGGTCGATGGAGTTGCTATGGGGTCGCCACTTGGGCCAATATTTGCCAACTTTTTTATGTCATATTTGGAAACAGAATTTTTAGATAATTGTCCTATTTCTTGTAAACCAATGTATTACAGAAGATACGATGACGACACATTTGCACTTTCAGATATCAATGGCAAATAGCAAAATTTTTGGAACATATTAACGTACAACATCCTAACATTAAATTCACAATGGAGATAGAAAATGAAAACAAATTACCATTTCTGGACATCCTTGTCACTAGAGTCAATTCAGAATTCACGACTGCAGTATATCGAAAAAAGACGTTCACGGGATTAGCCAATAACTTCTATAGTTTCTTGTCAGAAAACCTTCAAACTTAATACCATATACACACTGGTCTATAGAGCTTTTAAAATACTCATCCAACTGGCAATTTTTCATAACGAAATGGAATTTTTAATAACCTTTTTTCAAAAAAAACTCTTATCCCAAAGACATTGTACATAATATAATTAATAAATTAGTAGGTTAATATATCCAACCACCTCCTCCACTAATGGATGTCCAAAGAAACTGATGTATGCATCGATTCCATATATAATTAACTCGAAAGTTTTCTCTCAGACTCACACAAATAATAGAACAAGAAATGCCTTGTCTCAAAATTAAACTTATTTCAAATAATCCTTGCAAAATTGGCTCACTTTTTAATTTCAAAGATCGTCTGCAGGACTTTATAAGATCCAACGTTGTATATAAATTCAAATGCGCAGGATGCCCTGCAACTTACGTGGGATTCTACTCGAAGATTACTGCAGATGAGATATTGCAGCCATATGGGCTTCAGTTATAGAAACAGGTCAAAGAATTAGTAATCCTGAATTTTTTCTAATATTAAGAATCATGCCGCTAAATGCAAAATAAATGTATCGAAACAGCACTTCTCGAGAATAGGTTACACTAAAGACCCGGGCCACCTGACTACCTTGGAATCGTTAATTATTAAAAGGCTGGTTCCCCCATTGAATAACAACACCTCGGCTTCACTACTATCTGGCATAGTCAACGTCTTGGACCTGGCTCTCTCAAAATTCATTCCTTGCTTTCCTTCCATCTTGTTGGTTGGTGCCTCAGTGGTTCTTCTTCTCTTTTTTAACTGTTTATATTTTTATTGAATTTTAACATGAATACTATTGTGAATCCTTATTTTAGTTTTTTATATATGTCTGCGCTCCTGTATACCTATATATATATATATATATATATATATATATATATATATATATATATATATATATATATATATGTATATATATATATATATATATGATATATATATGTATATATATATGTATATATATATGTATATATATATGTATATATATATATGTATTATATTTTTGTATATTTATGTATATTTATATGTATATTTATATGTATATATATGTGTATATATGTATATATTCTGTATATATATGTATATATATATGTATATATATATGTATATATATGTATATATGTGTGTGTCTGTGTCACTTAGACCAAAGAGGGTAAAAGCATAGAGCACAATACACATTACCTTACTAAAGAATTATTATAATAGTTATAGCACGAATAGCCTTAAGGTAGTTCATCAAACAGAATCATTTTGCATACACCAGTGAAATACAATTACTCTGCATAAAATCAAAATTAAAATTACATATCTCAAGACAATATATAACAGAGGGTTACACGTTGAAATAATCAATATATTCCACCTATGAAAACCATGTAAATAAAAAAAAGAAAATAAAGTTTGAACCCAGAAGAAAGGTTTGACTAAACACGGAATTCCCGGAAGGTGATCTTATCAGACTCTGGAGCTTACCCGAGACGCCTCCAGGTATATTGCCACTTGCATATGATGGAGCAACGCTTCGAGCAGCCCAGATTTTGAGGAAAATCGAAAAGCAGAGACTTGGAAGGTCAAATATCAGTTTCCATTCAAACTTGGTATAACATCATGTTTCGGGTCGCAGATGAGAAATGTTTTGCATATATCATTGCAATGCAATATCTTACAGTGTATAAGAAGAATCAACCCCAAATTAAGATCACTCAGGGTATAATTATATTCAGTTTACGCTTCACTTTGTAACTGGATGGAATGGGAATGACTCTGTGGAACTGAAATGGGAAAGACTTTGTGGAACTGGAAGTGGGGAATAATCCTATGGAACTGGAATTGGGGTAATGGGATTTTGGAACTGGTATGGAATGGATGCTATAGAACTGTGATTGGAAATGACTACAGAACAGGAATGGGAATGACTGAATCGGAATGAAAATTACTATCTAGAGCTCTCCAATGATTTTGCTGCTGTGTTTTTGCTTCTGATTCGGATAAACGCACCTGGAGGGCATCAGCAGAGGAAGTTAGAATCCCCCTCTACTTGTGCTGCTGCAGACATTCAATACATGACCGGCTGAGCTTTCAGGTTCTGTGATACTATATACATCATTGTATTAGCTTTTATTTGTTGCAGACATTACAACTCAACCTCACCCTTCCTAAGTGCTAGATAAATATATATAAATTTCATATAAATATGATAAATCAATATTAACTTTATTAAGTGGCATAGTAATATAATAAATAAGTATATAAATTAGAAATACCAAAGAGGTCACAAGAAAACATTATAAATTCCTGAACCGACCAACAGTTAGGCATAATTGGTCAGAGTTAGTATTGAACCTAATGTAATGTCCTGAAATTTAATAGAAATATAAAAAGTGAGTTCTTAAAATATACACGGAGGAGAAGTTATAATGGTCAAAGTTTTCTAACTATGAATTGTTAATTATTCCTCGAATTTCATCCCTCGCTGAACAACGATAATTATTGGAGTAATAATTATTCTGTGTGAATCTGGACAATGAGCCGGTCTAGGAACAAGAGCCCGTGCTGAAATAGAGAGAGAGAGGGAAGACAAAAAATATGAACGGAGGTAGATAAAAAGAATGGAAGGGGTTGCAGCTGTGGACCGAAGTGACGCTGCAAAGAGCCTTCAGTAATGCTTACAATGCATCGCGTGAGGTGCACTGACGGCACTAACTCCTCTACGAGAGCCTTGTAATGGGTTTCAAGACGATTTGACCAAAGAACAGAGAGAAATATTTGAATGATAATAATAATGTGGTCACCTTCAGGTTTTCTCATTCATCACTGGGTCCTCACTTTTTAATCTGAGGTCATAAATCGGAGGAAGTTGCGTCATAGATCCCATGTTGGAGTCTCCTGTGGGCAACGCCATCTAGGAACAGAAATTGAAAGTTTGGGCTCTGGGTTTCAATAAGAGACTAATTTGGAAATGGATGGCTAAGGGAGACATCATAACTAAGACCCCTATTTAAAAGATGGCTCATAGGACGGTTTAAAACTTATGATTTTATGATACGTGTGTGAAAATGAATGAAAAGGAATTAAATTATTCACACAAAAGTGTACTACGTCTCTGGTTCAAGCCAAGCCCACCAAAGAATAGCCAAGTGCGAAAGTTTATAAATAAGTAAATAAATTTGTTAAATAATAAACTTATTAAAAAAGATTTAAAACACAGTGAAGTATTTGCACTTAGTAAGTATACCATCTGTCATATTTCTGTTCAAACAGGGTCAGAAATAACATGAAATCAATCAATCATGATTTCAGTTTCCACCTCTGCATATACCTTCATTCAAATCAAATCCTTTGGCAGAAAACATCAGAACTTTGAATATCCCAGATAAAAGCAAACAAAACTATTACGCAAAGTTTCGTCACCATTCCCTTTGGCAATATATATTCTAGACTAATCATAAGTAATCATTATGATTCGTATACAGTCACTCATGCAATTTATACTCAGTTCTAACCTAGGTGATAAAGCAAGCAAGCAGTTCCTTAACAACCAAAAGGAAATATTGAAAAGGCTCTTCATCCCACTAAAAGCTACTAATGCCTTGGGGCACAAATACCCAGGGATGAGCTGATCAAATGACTTCATTTGCTTAATCGAATGCCCGGGGATTGAAAGGTAATGGGGACACTGTAACTAATACTAAACAATGAATGATCCTTCATTATACAATTTGCATTAATGTAGTAGATTTTACTTCATGATTATAATAAAAACAGAATAAAATATAGAATGGAATAGATAGAATAAAGAGTATATGAACGGAGATACAATAAAAAGGAACTTATAATCATAATACAATATGAAATGATACTTCAAAAACTACTGCAGCGAATTACATACGAATTTTACCACTGGATGAATCTCATAAAGTGATATTCTGTAGCATTTTATGAAATCATTTATGATAATGTTTTTCGTGCATTTACCTACAAACAAATTGATGTGGACCAATCAAATTTTCCAAGGGACTAATTACAAACTGTAATACTTCACATTCCAACCTATATATTTCACTAAAGGTTCCCCAACTCTAATGAATAACACGGCAGATATTTCAATACAACTCAATGTCCCTGGTGGAAAAAAATACCATTAAATACAGTTCGCATCTCATTAATGTGATGACGGAAGCGATTCCCTTTGATAAGAGTCATTAATCTCGGGAACGCTAATGACAAAGCAGGTATCATTCAATCAGAGTCATTAACATAATCATATGAGTATCATTTTCGACTGTTACCTGATCTAAGAGTCGTTTCATTCAGCGCTCTCTGAGGAAGATCTTTTGCAGATGGATTCATTACATCAAGTTCTGGGGTAAAGACTCGTGAGGACCTCTGAATGAGCATCAACGAATGCTCTCAGGCCTCACTGGAATGCATTGCCACATGCACCAAACAGTCAAATCTCTGAGCAGCTGCCTGTGGTATACATAGTAGTATATAGTGTGTCAGGCGATCGATGCAGATTTAATTAACCAAAAAACCACAAGGAATCCGTCACAGCAATGAGAGGAGGAAACCGGATGAAATCAGCCACATATCCTTCGATGCTATTTCATAAAAGGATACCCTTGTCCTCCAACGTGCACAACCAACCCCCCCCCCCCCCCCCCCCCCCCCCCCCCCCCCCCCCCCCCCCCATCCAACCCCGGGGGCTCAGACGAGACCTAACGACCTCCATATCCCTTAACTGCCATCTGTCATTTCAAGACGACTTCTATAGATTGTTCTGCAAGGATAGGAAATAATTACTGTTCGTGGAGGGTTCGAGATATCATGACCTACTGGATAAAGCTGTTCCATTCTCGCCGTTTCTGACATAGATAGAATTTGCTTCTGCCAATTATTCTAATCAAAAGAGAGAGAGAGAGAGAGAGAGAGACAAGAAAATCCAATCTCGAAATACGAAAGATCTAAGAATCTTGCAACGCAGTAATTCCGAAAAATCTTTACATTATCATTATCCTCGAAGACGAGGTAACCTTTAGTCAGGCTAATCTGTATTCAGTGAAACAAAAAAATATTGATTATGGCGACATCAAAGCAAGAAGCGAGTTCCTAACGAGGGAAAAATCGCTAACGAAGTCTGGAGCAGAGAACAAAGGGGGAGAATTCCCTCAAATATGAAAATTGCGACGCCAGATAAGATGGCGTTGATTTTATGGCCGTGTTGACTTCAGTAGAATGCCTTCCTCCGTTCTCTGAAGTCAAGTCTTGTTTTATTTATATAAAACGCCTAACTTCCAAATTTAAAATAAATAAAGAAATAAGGCGGAACAATGTTTATGGGTAAGTCTGAATCTACATCTGACTGAGCTTTGGTTGCAAATTATAGAAATACTCGGGCAAAAGGGAAAGGCATAAATCTTGTGGAATTATTACTGTATAGAAGTTTGACTATTGAAAAAGTATTATATAAACATGGTAATCATACTTAAGAAAGATTCAGTGGACATGAAAGCGAAGAACTGATGGCGTTGTGAGCACAGAGTAATTAGAACACTGCACAGAATAACTTAAACAGCTATACATTTATAACAAACAGAAAGATAGAAAGTCGAGTGATGACCAATCAAAATTCGAGGTTGGGTCCTACCCTGTCTTAATTTCCTATCTATCACTTTTGAATAACCAATTCACCTAGTCAGCATGCAATAACGTTTGCCCATTGAAAACGTTCTGTCCACCTCCGAGTATTCCAATGAGATTCCTCGTCAACATTCAGTATTTGCAGGAAATGCCACCAGCACCTAATGACGAAGGCAGTAACTATTCCTATATTTGATTCCTGGGTGGGAGTGAGGCAGAAGGAGGAATGAGTGGTAAACAGCAGATGAATGTGAGATATAACGGAGGAGGAGGAGGAGGAGGTCCTCCCGGAGGACCTGACGATGTTCCCACTCTTCTGCTGCAAGTCTTTCATTTAGAAAGTTTTCGGTGATATCATTTGTTTAGTTGGTGTTTTTCATTATCATCATCATCATCATATTATTATTATTATTATTATTATTATTATTATTATTATCATTATTATTATTATTATTATTATTAAGTAAAGAACCCCAAAGGGAAACTATTGGAAAATGGACCAAAGGTGATTTGAAATAAAGATATCAATAAATAAAATACAAATAAAACAAAATTATAATTACACAAAACGGTAACAAAATTCTTGAGAACTCTGATAAAAGATTGTGGCAATCCCAGGTAAATATAGAACCTCCATTAAATGCTAAACAGAAGTGAAACTCGGATCTCCTCTATCTGCCTATCATTACGTCACATTAATCTTGATTCTTATGTCCAACAAACTCTCTCTCTCTCTCTCTCTCTCATATTCAGCTGTCTGTTTTATGAGAAAACCGGACGAGGAAATCTGTTTGAAATGGAATCCACTCGATTGACTTGATTCGAATTCCCTCAACTCTCATCAGAGTCTCTGAGAGAGAGAGAGAGAGTTGAAGGCTTCCAGTTCATGAAATCGAGTCTTGACGTCAATGGAACCAAGAAGTGTCCATGTTGTCACACTATCTATCAAGGTTGATGTTATCACACCAACAAGCTTCGTGTTTTCATCCAGGAAGTGTGCTGTTGTCAGAGTATGAAGACCTATGGTGTCACACCAAGGAGTTTCAAATTCTCAGGTCACAGAGTGTCATGTTTCCACATTATCAAGGTAGATGTTTGTCATTACAAGAAGTGTCATGTTGTCACACTATCAATGCTGATGTCCTACAAGAGGCTTCATGTTGTCAGACCATATTAGTGTCTATTTGTCACACTATCGAGGCCGATGTCACACCAAGGTTTTTTTTTATGTTTGTCATAACATAGTTGTCACATTTGAAGGCCGGTGTTGTCACAACACGAAATATTATGTTGTCACACTATCAAAGCTAATGTTGCCATACCAAGAAGCTCCATGTTGTCACACAACAAGATGTCATGTTGTCACACAATCAAGGCCGATGTTGTAACACCAAATGTTTCATGTTGGTAGATCACGAAGTGACATGTTGTCAAAATATCAAGTTTAATGTTGTCACACCAATACGATTTCTGCCATTCATGATGAGAGAGAGAGAGAGTGTGAGAGAGAGAGAGAGTGTGTGTGTGTGAGAGAGAGAGAGAGAGAGAGAGAGAGAGTCGACATTTGAAGGCAAGAAAGTGACAAGGTGTGTATTGTATAATGGTTTGGCAATTCTAAGGAAGAGTTCCTCAATTAGCTGGAGAAAATTGAAGGATACACTGAACTCACTTCAGAATCGTCTATATTATTCTTTCCTGTGTCGAATAAAAAGAACTCTTACGTACACATATACATTATAAAGATACGCAAACACATCTATCAAACTTCAAGGAATATAAAATCGGCAGACTGAAAAATCCCTTTACTACTATTTCCCCTTGATAATTAATCTCGTTCGTCCTGTCGACTCAAGCAAGATGAATCTATCCTGAAAAGAGGTTGGGCCCTCCTGGATGTAATTTAGACAAGAGAATCCTACGAGATGCTCTTATGTTCTTCTTCAACTCTCAGACCTTCATTCCAACTTTGGAAAAGGAGAAGAGGCGCTCCTCCTGAGGAAATTGGGTTGAGCAACGACGCCCAGAGAATCCCTACCTCTGATGAGGAAACGGATTTGCATTTCGACTCTGTCTAAAAGGAGCAGTGCCTGATGGTTTTCCTAAATGACGCCTTTTACGGAGACCCGTTTGCAATTGAGGACTGGTAAATGTGCCTTTCTGTTTTATAGTAGTAGAGAAACGTTGAAAGATTTTCTACTATTTTTAAGACATAACATAAAAGCTAAAGTTCGCGACTGATCAACCATCTGGTGGCCTATCCTGAACCTAATTTAAACAAGAAAAAATGATAGTGTTAGCAGCGTCCCTTCGGGCCCTAACTACACCCACTCTTGCGCCTTTTAATTTACCCTCTTCCTTGCTTTCTATCCTCAATCTTGCTGTCCAGCCTCTCTAACTATGACGTAGCATAACTGTAGGGTTTCCTCCCAGTTCTACCTTTTAGATCCTTGTACTGAATCTCCTTTATTTTCTGGAATCTTTTATGCTGTCCATCCACTCCAACTCTCTCTATTTCTATTTTCTTAGGAGCTGAATGGTTGAGTGTGTTCCAGTGCTTGCGCAACAGCATAAATTTTATAAAATCAAATAAAAAAGACATTTCCTGATTAGTGCAGCCTATGAAGTCGAATATAAATGATACGAATATGATACGAATAAATGCATTAGTTCTTTAGAATTCTCCTTAAAAACCTAATCATCTGACAGTAGGAATATATCAGGTATTCACTGAGATGCGGTGAAAACTGTGACCAAGATGACAGTCCATGAATTGCTCTTCTTTCACTCATGAGGTGAGATTCGTGATGGAATAGGAGATGAGAGGAAAAAAAAAATAACCTTCAAGAATTTTTTTCAACTGCCCAAATATTCAACAAATAGAAGAGCGAGTGACTGAGTGTGTGTCAGTGAGTGAGATAGTCAATGTGTCAGTAATTGAGAGAGTGCGTGAATGAGTGAGTGAAGGAGTGAACGAGAGTGAATGAGGGAATGAGAGGGTTAGTGAGTGAGTGAGGCCACGGCCAACTAACTATAGGTGGCCGTGGTGAGGCAGTGAGTGAGTGAGGTAGTGAGTGAGCATGTCTCTGAGTAAGTCAATGCGACAGTAATTGAGTGAGTGAACAAAGTAGTGATTGAGTGGGGGAAATTCATTCCCGAATGTTGCAAGAGCGATCGTCCTTTGCACTGATTTGGGGCCAGGAAGTTTTTGTTCTGTAACTATACATCAACTTTGTTTGACCAACTTACCGAAGTATTTCTTGCGAATTCATAATAAAGTTGTTGATGACGTAACAAAGTTATAGCTCTCTCCTCTCTCTCTCTCTCTCTCTCTCTCTCTCTCTCTCTCTCTCTCTCTCTCACTGATAAAGGCCTAGAGTTTTGCAAGTTGCTGAACTTGCAGATTTTCCCCGTCGCTCCAATCACCTTTTCCTCAATTCTGCAGACACTCGAAGGCAACTGCTCAAGAGAAGCTTGCAATCTCGTTCTTTTTAAACGATGCTTTTTTGTCTCAGAGAATAAATTCATTCGCGTCTTGCAACTCTGCAATATTCTAAGAAGAATATTGAAATCTTTCGTCTTTGTATTTCGATAAATATTACTGCATTCTTCTAAAGACTGTTTCCAACTTTGCCTTTGCATTTCGAAAAGTATTGTTGCAATATTCGAAAAACAAAAATTACCAGTTTTGTCTGCTATGTTAAATAAAAGAGCATCAAGAAATGAGGACTCTACAGACTCTTGTGATCACTTGCAAGATATCGTATAGTTAAAGATCTCTAGAATTTAAAATACCAGTTTTATTTCAGAAGGGATAAAATACCAAAATAAAACCCAGCGAAATCTGTAAAGGAAATGAAAAATATGATAAGCTCAGGAATGTGAAGTGAATAGAATGGTATACATATACGTATGTACTATATATGTATATTATTATTTTCCTATAAGGTCTACGGAGCCTTTGACCTAAGAGCAACTACAATGAAGCCATCTGGTGGGAGATGACGCCATTTTCCCCTTATAGTTTTTAAAAGAAGAAGAAAAAGAGGAAATGATTTAGTTTGTCACCCTCTCGAGATCATCGAAGTCCAAAGCATTTCTCTCTCTCTCGTCTCTCTCTCTCTCTCTCTCTCTCTCTCTCTCTCTCTCTCTCTCTCTCTACGGTGACGATAGCACTAGAAGGTAGTCGAAGTTTAACAGGAAATGCACTACAAAAGGTTACTATGGAAAATAAATTTCATGTGATAACTACTATACCATTTGAAAATTAACTTGGCGATGGAAGAAAAATATGCCAAAAATCTAATTATATATAAACGAACTACTAAACGTGTTATAAGATTATACTTTAAGCAATTTAAAAGTTATTATAAGATTAATTTTTTAAACGATTCGTAATATGGAGAGATAAAAATATAAAACTATATAAATATAAAAGAAGTGAAATGGTGTTGACAGGAATCCAATAACATTTTGAATTTCAAAAGTGGAATAAATAATTGTATAATAATGGAGTCTCCTCTCTACCTTTCACCTTCCTTCATTAAACCCTTAATTCTCTTCGTTCTCTTTCGCCCCTATGACAACAGTGAAACAGGATCTGGCAGTGGTAAACATGAACTGATAGCAGTAAAGAAGTATATGATAGCGTCAAAACAGGAAATGACAGCGATTATTATTATTATTATTATTTTATATTATTATTATTATTATTTTTATTATTATTATAATCTATCCAGCAGATTAAACCTATTCACATGGAACAAGAAGCCCCCCAAAGGGGCCACTGACTTGAAACTGAAGTTTCCAAAGAAAGTTGGTTTTAACCTCCCCCCACACCCCGCCCCCCCCCCCCCCGACCCCCTGCATGCAGCAGTAAACTGGATCATTCTACAGAGCCAGTGATTTTTCACCGCCCTGGTTGGTTGGTTTGGTTTTTATAAAGTTTAGGTGTAACACCAAGCACTGGGGCAGCAAAGGCCATTCAGCGCTTACTGTATAACTATGAAATTATAAGACGTGTTATATCATATAAAGCAGGTTTATTTCTTGAGATAATTTATTATATTTGAAGTGGGGCATTTTCTCCCAATAGTTCTTCAAGTGGTATGTATATTTGTTGTTGGATCTTCGTTTCTTTCGAATTTATTGCATTTAGTTAGTAGATGACGGGACTGTGACCAGAGTACGACAATGGTCACAGTAAGGGGCCTGTCTTTCCTCGCTTTGCAACATCAAGTATTTGTGTGTCAAGTATGTATGTACTATTCTTAATCTTGTTAATATAACATCTTCCCTTCTTTGACATTGTTTGTCTATTTCAAGGGTTTAATCAGATGGTTTAATATAATTTAATTTATGATTCAATTCTAGCATTCTTTTTCCCATTTTGATTGACAGTATTCATTTATTGTTGTTTTAATGTCATTGTAAGGTTTTTGTATTTTTTTGATAGACTCCTTTTTTACTGCCTTTTTGGCTTTTTTATCCATGCCCACATTGGAAGGGACCCAACATAGTTTTATATCTATAGATTTCCGTTTTACTATTATATCTATCCACTCTTATTTCTTCAATTACGGGATGAGAAACTGTGTATTGTCTTGGTGCTTCTAAAGCACTGTGAGAATCCGTGTATATTACAAAGATATCGTTTGCCTTTCCACCATAAAGGTATGTTTTATAGCCTCTAATATAGCATTTATCTCTGCAGTGAATATCGAGCATATTTTTGGAATTTTTGCCCTTATTTGTTTATTTTTTGTTATTACAGCATAGCCTACACTCTCCTTCGACTTGGAACCATCTGTATAACACTAATGTCCCGTTTATGTTTTTTCCTGGTGTGACAGAAATTTCACTCCTTAATTGTGCATCTGTTACCTTCTTATTAAATGATTTTTCACAGATTTCTATTTTAGCATGTCTCCACGGAGGTATTTTAGGAGTGGTTATTTTTTATATGCTACTTGTTCCTAATTTTTAGATGTTCTATATCAGGTTTTAACCTATTCTCCAATGGTTTAGAGGCTCTTGGTTTATTGTCATAATTATTTGTTATGTCTTCATATATTTGTGTTTGGATTATCATTAAGATTATTTATTTTAGCTATAATTTTATTTTTAATCCCATTTCTTCTCTTCGTACTTTCAGGGGATCTATTCCTGCTTCTACCTACAGACTTTCCCACGGGGGAAGTTCTGTAGGCTCCAGTGCATAGTCTAATACCCATGTTATGTATGACAGCCAGTTTTGTTAATAGGGTTTTTTAGAAGAACTAACATATACTTGTTGACATGCATAATCAAGTTTACTTAGACAAATAGCCTATATATACTTTTATCAGAGAGGTTCTATCAGCACCCCAGTCATTATGCGCAATTACGTTTATTATATTTAAGGATTTTCTTACTTTATCGCCAGTTGTTCTATATGTTCTTTAAATGTAAGTTTTTTTATCAAGTATTACACCGAGGAATTTTATCTCATCATCATATTCAATTATATCATTATTTCATGAATAAAGTAGGAATTAATTCCTGTTTTCTGATCTTGTAAATCTGACTGCTATAGTTTTTTTGCGGTGAAAATTTAAAATCCTTGTTATCGGCCCATTTTTTTACCATATTTATGGCTGCTTGCAATCTGTTGGTTTATGTCCAGCGCTTTTTCACCACTACTATATATGACGAAGTCATCTACAATAAGGGATCCTTGGACTCCTGGTGGGATCATTTCAATTATCTCATTTATTGCTATAGCAAACAATGTCACGCTTAGTACACTACCTTGGGGGATTCCTTCCTCCTGGATAAATGATTCAGAGATTTCTGCCCCCACTTTGACTTTTATATATCTTTCAGATAGGAATTCCCTAATATATTTCATATAAATTGCCTCCTATTCCCCATTATATCATTTTTTTTTAAATCCCTCCCCTCCAGGTGGTATCATATGCTTTCTCTAAATCAAAAAATACTTCTATTGTTTTGTTTTTAACCAACCATTGCATTTTGTATCTCTCTTGTAATCATTAAGAGGGGATCTATAGTACTTTTATTTTTCCTGAATCCAAACTGCCTGTTTGACAATAGCTGTTTATTATCTAATACCCATATTAATCTGTTATTCACAATATTTCAAATATCTTACTTAGACAACTAGTGAGGGCTATTGGCCTATAGCTGCTTGGTGACTCTGGGTCTTTTCCTGGTTTTAAGCCTGGTATGATTAAAGATTCTTTCCAGGTTTTAGGCATGCTGTGGGAGTACCATAATTCATTTAAAATTTCCAATAAAAAGGTTTTGCTTTCATCTGGTAGATTTTTTATCATTTCATATCTAATGTTATCTTCCCCTGGAGCTGTTGGACTTGCAAGTTTCAGGACATTTTTCCAGTTCTTCCATGGTGAAAGGAAGATTATAGATTTCCTGATTATTAGATTTTATTGTATTGGGACATAACTTTTATTTTTAATTTGGAATCTCTTTGTGTAATTCGAGATACTAGATGTTTTGGCGAAGCATTTACCTAATTCATTTGCTATCTAGTTTGGGGTTTGAAATATAGTTGTTTTCTACTTTTAATGTAGGTAATGGTTCTGGCCGATATTACCCTGCAGCCCTGCAGTTTATTTATATTCTTCCAGATTTCTTTGTCTTGAGTTTTAGAATTTATATTATTAATATATTTTGCCATGGAATTTTTTGATTCGTTTTAAAGGCTATCTTGAATAATTCTTTGCTGCTTTGCTTTAGCTCTCAAATATGCAATTCTATTTGGCAATCAAATTTATGTCTCAGATATCTTCTAAAGCATGTTCTCGTTATCTTCCTTGCTGCTTCACATTCCTCGTTCCACCAGGGTACCCGTGTCTAGTCGGATTGCCTGAGGTAACTGGAATAGTTCATTTGCTTTATCATCTAGTTGTTTTTTACTAGATGTTCATAAGCATCTATGTGGTTTGTAAAAGTCTGATAGTTTTTTTGTTAATCACCGTTTTCTCTTTATATAAATTCCAATTTGCTTCCTCCATTTTTCCTCTTCGGATATATGTATATTAGTATTACTTTTTCAACTCAATTTGTGTTGGCCAGTGGTCACTCCCAAATAAATTATTATTTACTTTCCAACTGAAATCTGTGGCAAATTCTGGGGAACATAAAGTGATGTCTACTGCAGATGTTGTATTATGATAAACATAAAATCTTGTTGGAGAACCATCATTTAAAATAATTAAATTTTTGTTATCTATAAAATTAAGGAGAATATTTTCCTCGCCTGTCAGATGATGTACTTCCCCACATGGGATGTTTGGCGTTAAAGTCACCTACGAATAAGTAAGGTTTTGGTAATTGTTCTATTAGATTTTCTAAATCTTCCACTTGTAATGGTCTATTAATACCAAGATGATCTATTAAGCGACTTTCTAAGACGGTTCCATATATATTGAGCATATGGTTATTTTTTTTTTCCAGGAATACTTGAACTGCACATGCCTGTATTATCGAGTTAACGCTAACAGGTTGGCATTTGATTGAAGAATGCGTTATGATTGCAGTTCCTCCTTGACTGTTGTCATTTAGAATTTGTGTTGATTTCCACACTTTATAATTTATGCCAGCATTGAGAACATTATTACCTATTTTGGTTTCCTGTAAGCAAATGATATTTGCATTACATTCTCTAATTAATGATTTTAAATTTTCATTATTTGATACGTATCCTCTAATATTCCACTGTAAAATAGACATTTTAAGAAGGTTTTGGGTTTTGTTTCAATATCTTTATTTGTTTTCCTGAACTTTGTATTTAATTGAAGTTGTATACTTTTGCTGTACTTTGTTCTTCTTCTGGTGGGTGATGTATTTCTGCTATTGTTTTCTTTATTGGCTGAAGAGTCTCAGATGTTCTTTTTATTAGAGATGCATTTAACTGGCTTTTGATCTTGGGTTCTATTTCAATACTCTCTTCAATTGTATCTGATTTTTTAACTTTCTCTTTTATTTGGGTTTCTCTTTTTTCATTTTTTGTTTGCAAGCAATTTTCGTTGACTTTGTCTTGTCGGTATTCATTTTTTTTTCCATATAGTTTTTGGTCTTACTGATTGTATGAGTTTGTATGGATTTGGGTGGGGTTGTTTCAAGTAGTCTTTTTTTGTCTTTTGACTTAGCTCTTGTATTTTGCTTGTCCTCCAAATTCATCATGTCTTCTTGCATTTCTGTAGTTGGTAACATATTATATAAATTTGTGTTACTTAAATATTCTGCCAGCCTTTTCTGAGCTTGGAAAATTTTGGGTGGGTCTTTCATATTATGGGTATTCTCTGTTTGATTTATACTGTGCAATTTTGTAGGAATTTGGTTTTGCACTTCTTTATTTACTACCTCTTTATATGTGTTTTTCCTTGCTGGGTCTTAGTTCTATCTTAGCTTCTCTTATTGACATTTACACTTCTTTTCTGTAAGATTTTTAATTCAGTGTTGTATATGTAATATGTGCATTCCTTTGATCTTGAGTGGCGATTCTGACCACAATTTATACAATTTGGGTTTTCACAGTCCCATTTTGTTGTATGGTTGTATGATCCACAACATGCACATCTTGGAACTTCTCTACAAAGTTTTTTTTATTTGAATGGCCATATTTACTACATGATTTGCATTGTAGTGGTTTGGGGATATATGGTCTTATCTCTCTCGTCTGCCCTAATACTTTAATTGTTAAAGGGAGTTCATTTCCTTCAAATTTCAATTTAGCTATTTGTATATTTATTTTTGAATTTTTCCTACTTGGGATATCATAGATGTCACATTCTTCAATGTTTGGTATCTTTTCTTAAGCGAGTTCATCAACATATTTTTATCGATTAATTCGTCGTCATTATTTGGCAGGACTATTGTACCACAAGTACCATTAAGTTTATTATGCTTGGTGACTTTTATTTGTATGTTATCTATGTTCGTAATTTGTAAGTAATTTTCTGATTGGGCTTTAGCAGTGGTTTCCACTATCCATGTTTTGTTTGTGTTTGACGAAATTTCCTGTTTCCTGTTGGGTATCTGGTCAGTAAATAATTTTCTAATTTTAAATTTGAAATTTTCTTTTCACTTTCTATTGTCAAAAATCTTGTCCAACTGTCTTTTCCAAAAAGTGATTCAAATAAAGCTAGAGAAGGCTAGGCTGGAATTTTCTTTTGATAAATCTTTTAGGTAATAATAAAAGGCTACATGGTTGGTATATTTTGGGTTGAAGTGTCCAAAAGTGTGTCCTTGTTCTTTACCAGGGTCAAATGGGAATTTAGTGTCATGGGGTCACATTTTCCGGGGGGACTGAGTTCCATAGTCAATTTCCATTTTTCCTTTGTTTTTTTTTTTTTTTTTTGAAATTACAGAGAAACCAACTGCAAGTCATGGAAAAAAAACTGGGTCTCCTCTCAAAGACTTCCCCCTCACCAAAGACACATAGCAGAGACCAACTCCCATATGTCCACTCCCTACCCTACCCCGAAGGGATGGCTCTATCATAACATGATTGGCTCAAGTGTAAGCAAAACCCGCTTGATAGGACTTGAGGGTCATAGCTAGTATGCAATCATCCCCACTCATGTTATTTTAGAGGGCAATCCGGATAAATTGCCGAGAGTCCTACCGTGGAGACTATACCTCCCTGGATTCCGTAGGCAAGGTCCCCACATGTAGTCCCGCCTCAATAAATATTGATGTGGAATCACATCAATATCCTCAGGGTCCAAACATATTCGAGCGGCGGACCAAAAAACCACTATAGTCCCTCTCATTTGGATCAAGGTAAAGCCCAAGTTCAGAGACCCAGCTCCTACCTAACCTGCACGAGGGTTTTAGTGAAGAGAAGGAGGACAGCTAGGGGGAGCAACTGAGCGAGAGAAAGTAAGAGATTGGAAGATGATCAAGTAAGAGAAAAACTGAGACATTTTAGATTCAAACTAGGAGATAATTCTCCCAGTTTGAAAGCCCTCTTGCCCGCTACGCAGTTTCAACCATAGGTTGGAAATGCGTAACTCCTTCAAGGCAGTCTCAACTTAAGAGGGTCACCGCCCTGGGGGAGACACGAACCCGCAACATCTGAGTAGCATGCCACGACACTAACCACTATACCAGCGGACCTGCTAAAGTAGGCAATGCCAGCGCTAAAATAGAGAGGTGGAAGCGCTTGTTCCAGGACTTGGTGGAGAAGCTTTGTCATTTTCTCGTCAGTATCTGCGTCGCGTCAAATTTCTGATCCACTTGAGTGGTCTTGTTTATTTTAGAAAAGCGTCCGTCTTTCGTGGGCTCCTTGAATGCATGAGAGAGAGAGAGAGAGAGAGATGAGAGAGAGAGAGTTTGGGCAGCAGTTTAATTTCCAGCGCTTGTCTAGACTAAGAATCAAGCCTAATTACGTCTGGGCTAATTTATTCTTGCGTGGTAAACCACGAGACATCTACCATGCAAATGAGTCTGACATCCAGCCTGTAAAATCACTGAAGTTTCTGAAAAAAAATATTATATTCGATTTCCAACAAGTTAATGTAACTATGAAATCAACTCACATGTTTATAGACAATGGCCGTTATAAGTGCATCGTTAGAATAACTAGAGTTATGCGAAAATTTATACCACCACTGATCTTCCCTTTTCATGGTCAGTGTTTATATTTTTCATTTTAGAATAAACTTAAAAACTAAATAATAACTGATATATGACATTAGTGTTTACACTACTAATAAATTATGACTCCTGGTCTCCCAGAGCGAAATGGTAGTACACACCTTTAGTTTTTGTGAGATCGTTGTATAAATAGACCGTGGGAGAGAGAGAGAGAGAGAGAGAGATAGAGAGAGAGAGAGAGAGAGTTTTGTATGTATACATCACGACTGAACGCCTTTCTTTGTTTCTGGACAAAACGAGAACCGAAATTCAAGTTTTTAAAAAATTTATTAGCAATAAATCTACTGAGACAAAGACCGACCCCCGATGCTCAAATCTCATCCATAAATCGTTAGTTTCCCATTAAGGAACAATTGTTATAATTGATCGTTTTCATCGGTGTTCGACCCTCATTGAGAGGGAGGCGAAATTAATTCAATATTCTTCAGCTTTGACGTAAACAGGTGAAGATGACAGGTGTTTTATGTTCGACAATTAACGTTAATTTGTCTGTCCATCTCTATTTTTGTTTGCTTTTCGATTTACTTTCGAATTTGGACGGAATTCCGTTGACAGTTGAATGTTCAGGTGATCATTAGGAATAAAGAGAAAGTAAAGGAATATCCAGAAAGGAGAGGTCTCACTTATTACAAAGAACAAATAATCATTAAAATTAATATATAGATAAAAAAGTCATTACCAGCATGAAAAATTGTGTACGGAGCATACGCCAAGGTTTATATTGATGATGCATCAAGATAATACGCTGACCACTAATAATCATTGAACATAAAAGTATTTGTATTCTAATCCGACCAGGAATAAGAGCATCATACATAAATGAACAGTTGATGTAAACAAATGAATGTCACACGATTGCCATGCGACTGTTGGTTTCATCGTGTTGACCAACAATCTCTTTGGTCAATCATTCCAATGAAACAGATGGGATCAATCGGTCGGAACGGGAACAGGACACGACAATAGAATAATAAAATAATACACAATTTATCAGAAACGAGATCTGCCAAAGAAAGAGAGAGAGAGAGAGAGAGGAGAGAGAGAGAGAGAGAGAGAGAGAGATGAGTAAGAGAGAGAGAGAGAGAGAGATATTTCCCCAAGAACAGAAATATGAGAGTGGATGACAAGCAGACCATGTAATTGCGACAGTTGTTTATATTGATCAACTTTCCGCGGTTATATGCCAGCAATAGATATCGTCCGTGGAGTATGAATTAAGGTGAACCTTTAGGACAGATATAATGGGGGTACAGACACAGGAGCGAATCAGTTGAGGTCACGAGTGAGTGACAGGATCAAGGGAAAGGGAATCATTCGTGTGGAAGAGAAAGCAATTTCCAAAAGCAGAGAAACATTCAAAAAGCGAAGCAGGACGACTGATGATCGACACCAAAGAATCGATTTGCAGTTCCAACAATGTTTTGTCCTCTTTGGGTCAAAGGCGAAACTCTTTCTTTAATCTGTGGTTAAATATTTTCAGTAAAGAACAAGATAAGGAGACAGAAAGTCTTGCATTGAATAACAAGAGTTAGTCAATTTCTTTATGAAAAAATGTTAAAAAGCAGGAGTTATTTATGTTCATTATAAGAAAAAATGTATACAAACAATAAATCTCTCTCATTTCAATTGAAACTGACAATGCATGAAAAATCATTACACTCATGACTAAACTGAAATAGATTATACATAAATAATGATGACTATCATTACAGTAATTACATCACGAGTGACGAGGTCTCCCTTCAGGAACTGCCTTAATAACACTCGTCAGTGATGGCTCGTAGCAATGTGCTTGTCCCCTGTTCATTGCTAATATTGCTTTGGGGAAATGAGATGTGTGCCTGCTTATATTAGAGTCTGGTGTTGTTAATGGGTTATGTAGATATGTATATATAAAAATGCGTATGTATATATGATATATATATATATATATAATATATATTATATATATATATATACAATTCAATATATGTGTCAGTGTATGCATACAGCCCAATTATGTACATATAATCGAACTGTATATTACTCATAAGAATTAAAGATACACATTCTAAAAAAAGCATCAGAAAAAAAAGAAACAGTTTATTCCTATTTCCCTACAAACCAACCCTTTGAAAGGAACTTCCTGTATCGGACTTCTCGTATCATGTGGTTCCTCGACATCTCTGAACCGAAGGAGAAAACCAACTTCTTAAGAAACTTTCTTTCTAGAAAGTTTGGTCGTTTTCTCTTGAGGATTGGGACTTTCAATGACGGCTTACATTCTTCCGATAAGGTTTCTCCCAAATGGAAAGTATCGGGCCAGAGAGAGAGAGAGAGAGAGAGAGAGAGAGAGAGCAGCATAAATATTGTCTGAGCGAAGAAAAAGAAGAGGAAAGAAGGAGCCCAATAATAATTGTCGTCTGGATTTGAAACAATCAGAGGTCAATTTAGCTGAGGCTGACGACAGCCTCCAGATCTGTGCTTTCGTGGATTCCCATTCTACAAAGTGGAATAATTCCACCACCACAAGAGGAATGTTGGACACTGACCCATTTCATTTACATATTCCGTCACCGACAATATGTCAGCATGATGGGAATGCCTGAGAGAGAGAGAGAGAGAGAGAGAGAGAGAGAGAGAG
>NC_061095.1:68097821-68100321 GCF_015104395.2 Macrobrachium nipponense
TTTATTGAGTTTCCTTCTGCATTGTGGCCCCCTAACAAAAAAAAATGTACATCGGAGGAAGAAGGAATCTCAGAACTGGAGAGAGAGAGAGAGAGAGAGAGAGAGAGTGAGAGAGAGAGAGAGAGAGAGAGTGGATGCCAACTCACGCTGCAGTCTCAGGTGGGATGTAGGCTAAGGTGTGGGTTGGGGTGGGGAGAGGGGCGGGTTGTAGATGGGGGGGGGGGGGGGGGTGTAAAGGTGTCTTGTGGGGGCCATTGTAGGACTGGATTATTAAGATCTGCAACATCACCCCTTTTGAATATAATGACTTCATAATAAATTTCAGAAATTTTTTCACCTGTTTCCCAGACAGAAAGATAATGAGGTTTTAGTGTTTTATTCTCTGGAAAGAATGGCAATGCGGACTATATCTATCAGAAATACTATTCAATTCGATTAAACTGCATTCTAACCTCATTCTTGTTACTAGTATGAAGATTTAATGTAGTGTGGCAGCAAGTATGATAATAGTCCATTATTCTTTTTATATGATTATATCTGTGAAAAGAAGTTGTTTATGGCTATGATCTTTGCCAACTAATTTTCAACATTATTCAAGTGATGGAAATGTTACATCAATTACACAGTATTTGGATATTGCTAGTATTGTTAAGATGTGAAATAATTTCTCTCTCTCTCTCTCTCAATCCGTTTTAAAGCTCTGATTACCCCATTGTATTCTTGAACGCTATTTGCCTCTATTTTCATTCCCATTCCGTATGGAATCTACGATTGTAAAACTCTGTGTTGAAATACTCGCTTTT
Organism: Macrobrachium nipponense; assembly: GCF_015104395.2. Classification (NCBI taxonomy): domain Eukaryota; kingdom Metazoa; phylum Arthropoda; class Malacostraca; order Decapoda; family Palaemonidae; genus Macrobrachium; species Macrobrachium nipponense. The sequence goes on from NC_061095.1 coordinate 68,098,625, forward strand.
TTCATCCAGGGTCATTTCCAGCACATCTACTGGACTAGAAACCTTTGGCGTTATTCGTGTAATTCCATCAACTAACGTTATTACTCTTTTATTGTTACACTTTTCGCTGGAAACTTGATCCGCGTGTCCCCTGGAAACTGGAAAGGTATTGCTGGAATTTACTCCCTCGTGCTTCTTTTGAGCAGTTAGGGGAATGAACTTTCCAGTGTTGGAGGGTTTAGATAAATTATTTTGTTGGAGGAGAATGTCTTCACCAAGAGGATGAAAATTTATAGTTCATATCACGAGAATCGATGAATAAGACACCGATGGGGGAGAGGCCATTGTTCCAAACATAACTAGTAATGGTTAGAGAGGTTGAACAGCAAGCAAAGGAAGCAGGAATGGGAGGTAAAGTAAACGATTAAGAATGAGTGCAACATTGGCCAAAGGGACGCTACGAACCATCTTCATCATGCCTACAGTGCTCCTTACCTGAGGTGTAATTAACAGAGTAAAGATGAAATTGGAAAAAAAGATACAATGCGGAAATGACAGACGTCTTTTTAACGCGAGAAGAGAACTCAAACTACAAAGACAAATTAAAATGAACTACACAAAGAAAGAAAGAACGAAAGGAAGCAAGGAAGATGGTAGAACGCCATTAATTAAAACAACAATAAAAGGAATAACTGATTTAAAATTATCTCCTGTGGAAATGGAAAGACAATCGTTCATTACCTTAATCACTTTGGAAGTCTCATCACTCACCATTAGCGTTGTGCTCTCTCTCTCTCTCTCTCTCTCTCTCTCTCTCTCTCTCTCTCTCTCTCGTTTATAATTCTCCTCGTTTTAGATCTTCTTGAAATCCCGACTACAAAGATTCAGTTTGGTGATTTTGCGAATGGAAAAAGAAGAAGAGGAAAAGGGATTAATTTTGTGGTTTAGGATTTATTTCGGGGATTCTACGCAACTTAAAGGTTACCTTTGTGGAGACAAAACTGACAAAAGTCTCTTTTTTTTCTATTGAAAATTTGAAAAAAAATGATAATGAAGGGGAGAAGGCAATGAATTGATGTGAAGAGAGAGGAAAGGAAGAGAGGAGAGAGAGAGAGACCAGGAGACGAGAGAGAGAGAAGAGAGAGGGAATGGACCATCATCAAAAAACAATCTATCTTGTGGGTTTATGGATTTTTGAGACCCGAGTTCTCTCAAAGGCTGAAGCTTTTTCTCATCTTTCAGAAAGACACTGAAAGCAGATATATTATATATCAGTGCACACAACATTCTGCCTCGAGATTCCATATTTATATATATTTTCTATATTTACTTCTAAATGTTTGTTTTAATAATAGATGATGCTTCGCTGTAATGAATGTGAAGATCGATCTAGTTTTCTAAGCAGAGAATTGTTTCTTTTCCCAGGCGAAACTGGCGACGCTCTTTTCCAGAGAGAGAGAGAGAGAGAGAGAAGAGAGAGATAGAGAGAGAGAGAGAGAGAACCAACGTTTTAAGGAAATGACTGAATCCACCACAACAGAGAGAAGCAAATGTTCTCTGTTTCCATTATGGATTTGAATAAATTCTCAAACAACAATATTACGAATATTGCAAGGTATGATACACTTGGACGAATAATAAAAAATGATGAAGATTTTAATATTGCAAAACAATGATAACCTTTTCCATGCGTAATTATCCATTTAAGGATTCATAAT
>NC_061095.1:68105321-68107821 GCF_015104395.2 Macrobrachium nipponense
TCGATAAACATTCAATTCAGTCCTCCTAAATGGCTTTTGATGGACCGTTAAGCGCCTCCCCTCCCCCACCCACGACCGCCCCCACCCCCTTATCTTTCTCTCTCTCTCTCTCTCTTCTCTCTCTCCTCCTCTCTCTCTTACTGATGAAACTTCTGACTAAATATTGAAGGTTTATTTAGTTGAATTGATATTTTCAATTTCATTATGATGTTCCTATCAATTTCATTTTATGCTTCGTATATACATCTGGATATTCGATTCATAAGAGGTTTACTATGTATATCATATCACCACTTTTACTTTCCTCTAATGGTGTCTTATAAAGATTTGCTCTTTTTCCTGTCCTTTCCTTCGTTACATGAAAATATTTGAATTCCCCATTCTACCAACCTACTAACAGCCTCCTATTCCTCTACACATATTATTTTGGTCATTACTCTCTCTCTATGATTTGCAATGCATGATTTTGGTGTATTGTCAAAACTAAAAGTGCAGAATCTTCAACAATTGTCAGGGGAGCTGTAGGAATGGAACTGAATATAGTATTTAGGCCAAAGGCCAAGCGTTGGGACCTATGAGATCATTCAGCGTTGAAAGGGAAATTGAGAGTAGAAAGGCTTGAAAGGAGTATCATGAGGAACACCTTTTGCAGTTTCTCTATGAATCAAATGTTAGACGGTGGAAAGCAAGATGGAAGAAAACGATATGAACGGAGGTACAGTAATAGGAATGAAAGGAATTGTAGCTAGCGGCTGAAGGGATGCTGCAGAGAACCTTAGTATTGTCCTACATTGCACCGTTTTGTGAGGTGCACTGACATCATTATTTCCTTACGGGGAACATGGGACAATAGCTTGGTATCGACATCTGCTTCTGTACAAATACTCAGTCTACATTTTCCAGAGGAGCAGAAAATAATGACAAGAAACTCACGATTTCTCTGCAAATATTTTCGTCCTAAAACTAAAACCTCCTTTTCCCAGGAGGTCCTTTCTGGTGCAACACCAAAACTTGCTTTAGCCTCCCCAAAGAAGAATCTTATCGACGCTGCTCCGAAAATGATTGGGAAGTCTTCATAAAAGTTAAGGCGGAAATTCTGCTCAAAGAGACACCAGCAAGATCGTTCGTTGCTTAAAAAAGAAAGTGACAAACTCTTCTGCCTTTTTTTCTTATTTACTGACCTTCTAAGGGAAGTTCGTACTACAAGTTGCAGGCTTAAGGAAGCTAAGAGGGTCTTGGTAAACCGTTTAAAGATTAATATTTTAACAGAACTTTCTAATACTTTATATATGATTTTTTTTTCCGAGAAAATAATGGTAAGTACAGTTTAAGATTCTACAGCCTGCAAATCGTTACTACTTGGATATGGTGAGCTGTCTTCAATTCGATGTCTTTAATGTGAAACTAAATATGCAAACTGGTGGATAATAAGTCTATTTATCAAAATCCCAGGCTGTATTATTTCGTAATTAAGAAAAGAATGTATGACCAACGCCATCATCGTCATTCCAAACCGGACACATTTAATGGACCTTATAAGCGAGCCTAAGGATTTGCTATTATAATAATATTCATAAGAGACGAAACAGAGGCAAAACCACCCGATACATCTATATACACCATCCCTGCATCTATAACGGATCCACAACATTTAACGACGAAGTAAAAGGCAAGAGGAATAAGAGATAAAAGGAATAAAAGGCGAAAAGAATAACGGAGGTTATCCGAGGGTAATTTGGAATTGTGCTTATTCCAACGACCAGCAATAAAAAGCGAAATATCCCCAATAAAGGAACAACAACGAAGAGGAAGGACTCATGATATCAGCTTTCCATTCTCTGACCAACTTCATTGCTCAGTTTATTCTACCGTCAGGGTGCTCTTTATGAGGATGAGCTTTTAGGCCTTTTCTGTTAATTAGGGTGTGTGGCAAGAATCTGATGGTGGAAAAAAGTTTTGGAGATGGTATGAATAAATTGCTTTAGCAAATCAGATGTATAATAAGTTTAGACAATGAAATTCCACGATGAAGTCTATAGAGGGGCAATAAATATGGTTAAAAGTTATGACACAATCAAGAAGTACGTTTACTATTATGCACTCACCTTGAATGCTGGAGAGTTCCTGATTAGCTATAAAAGTACTAGGTGTGAGATAAATAAAAGAAACAAGCTTTATGTTTTAAATTCACTTCTGATAAAATCTTATGATAAAGTCGATAGAGAGGCAATAAGGATGGTTTTAAGCGTGTATAGAAGATGAAATGCTAATGTGTTTTAAAGTTATGTAACCAGCAATGTGGGTGTTAGAATATGTAGACGGAGAGTGACTGGTTTCCTGTAAAGGTGTCTCCGTGATTGTCCAAAGTAATTATGAATGGAGAACGGAAATAAACCAACCGGATCTAGATCCAAAGGTGGGAATATGTCAGTGAATGATGGATGGACTGTGGAATGACTGATGTTTGCAGGTGATACACTTGCTGATTGGGGACAGTGAA
>NC_061095.1:68110321-68167821 GCF_015104395.2 Macrobrachium nipponense
CCAGAGCTTCAGAATCTGTTGAGAAGTTCCGATGAGTCATAACATCTCCCGAAGTAGATGAAGCGTTCAATGCGGCCCTTAATTCCCTCCGAAGTCTCCTCTCAAGGAGAAGAAGAACATTTCTCAGGCGGGAAGGAGATGGAGGATTCCTCCCTCAGGGTCTCGGTGTCTTTGGCGTGAGAAGGATGAACTAATATCCCCGTAGGGACCTCGTAGGTCCTAGTGCTTGGCCTTTGGCCTAAATTCTATATTCAATTCAATTCAATTCACTGAACTAACAAATTGAATAGAATGGAACAGAATATCGAACTTAGGTCATTCAGCGTTGAAGAGGAAAATTGTTGGCAGTAAGGAGGTTTGAAAGGTGAAGTACCTACAGGGAGGAACACCTCGAAGGAGATGAAGAAGCACCGTGAATCTACTGTTAGAGGAGGGTAGAAGGTTTTCAATAAAGAATCGTTCCTGTAGGATGTTGAAGGTCTAGTAGTAGGATACTTTTCTCCCTAAGACTAAAGGATTTCCATACTTATCCAGAGATTAAATAGGTGTTTTCATTGAGCAACTAATGTAACTTTTATTTTGCTATCTAAAACGTCATGTGAATCCTTACAGTGTATACTTGATATGTTTCATGCTGAACCAAGGAGAGCAAAACCGGTGATTTGATCAACATAATTTTCAAACAACTAAATGTTTTAAACATTTTTCTGATGTTAACTGGTTATGTTTCTCTTCTATAACAAATATCTTCCAATTTTTGCTTTAAATAGCATAGGTGGCCTGTTTCGTCTTCTAAGCAGTATGCGAGTAACCTCTCCAATGCAGTTAGAACGAATGATATTTCGGGGGAGATGTTCTACGACATGAATTATTCCTGTACCTCTCTTCCTCCCTCACGGGTTTGGGGTCGACCTTCCGGAGTTAACTACGTCAGCCATATCGATCTTTCTTTAGTTTTTCTTTCTTATATGCCTGCCTCTTTGTTGTGTGTGTTCACGAAGTATTGGTTTTCATAGTCACTTTTTTTTTCACCATGCTACAACTACCACTTCTACTACTAATTATGATAAAGGTAACACATCTTCATTGAATTGATTTCCATCAAAGTATCTTGGAAATCACATTATCCATTTATCTCAGGAGAGGCATCAGTCCGTTATCCTTTCATGATTTGATCCATAAAGTCAAGTGTTACTGACTGAAGTCATTCTTTTTATTAAAAGATTGTTTTGTGTTCGAGAAACATAGAAATTTATAAAAGATCTAATAACAACGCTTCTTCTGCCTGGTCTTTATCGGCCTCTGCAATAAATTACGGCTCCTAATGAAAGGATGTCGGAAGTCTCGTGGGACATTGGTATATGTGGAGAGTTCTCTCTCTCTCTCTCTCTCTCTGTATATTATATACATGCATACCACACACACACACACAGGAAAAAATCACACACACACACACACACACACACACATATATATATATATATATATATATATATATATATATATATATATATATATATATATATATATAGTTTCAACAAGAGGGCAGAGTTCAATCCCAAAAGCGTAACTGTCAGCCCCAGAAGAAGTCTTTAAGTAAACTTAAACCATGGTATGAATGTGATGCATCGTTATGGGATCCTCTTTTATAGAAGGATAATTATCCTTCTCTCCCCCTCCCCGGGACTTAGACGGGTCCTAACGACCCCCTACCCCTTAATTACCTGTCATTGCAAGACGCCTTCTATGAACTGTTCTCTATACTGAAATGTTATGGAATAATTATTGTTCATGGAGGGTCGGGGATACGGCATATTAGATAAGGGTTTCCATTCTCGCTTCTGTTAGGTTCATATGTTTTTCAGCCTTCATTATATATTTTAGCATAAATATATATATTATATATATATATATATTATATATTAATATATATTATATAGATATATCTATTATATATATTATATATATATTTCCTCCGTTGCAAAAAAACCTTTATTTAATTATATATATTGTATATATATATATTATATATATATATATTATATATATATATATTTAAATTTATTTACTATATATATATATATATATATATATATTGTAAGTAAGCCTTAGGATTTTTATAATGTATTAGCTTACTTAGGTTTAGCTTTTAAGTTCCTCTTTCATTTCTGAAGGCTGTAAAGTTCATTGTCAATTCGCCTTCTTGTTAGTAGGGGTCTTCTCACTCCAGTAGTATTTTTGTGTAGTCTTGTTGACTAATCCTCCCTGTTTCTCCCCTCCATATTTTGGCTCTGCTGAGTTGACTTGAGATCTGATTTCCAAGCTGCAGGCAGTTGTATCTGCACCTTGACTTTGTGAGCCTGCTATCTCTCTCGGAGGTTTTTGGATTTACAGCAAGTCTCTGAGAAAATATATATCTTCAGCTAGCAGTTTCTTCATATCTTCGCCATTTCATTATTGCCTTTGGTGGCAGTACTTGCCAGAGGGGCCTCGACTTGGCGACTTTGGTTAAGGCGTGTCATCCATTTCTATCATAAAGTATTGATCAAGATTACTGGGATCACGGCGTCCATAATTATTTTGAAGATGACTGGGATCACGGCTGTGCATGCAGTAGTCCAGATGAATTTTCTGATAGAGTAATTGTATTGAGATTTGCTGTCCTCGGCCTTTATGGGAGTGCTTTGGGAGGAGACCTGTATCATTTCATCATCATCCTTTAGCGTGTAAAAAACAGGTTATTCCTTTCTTTTTGTTAATATCTATTCCTCTCTGGGCCCCCTTTCCTCCTTCAGAGGTTGAATGTGTTGCCTAATCATTTGTGTATGTGTTGTGTAAATGATTTTTGTCATTTAATGTTAATGGAGAGGCCTAGTTATAACTTCTTGTATTTTATTGAATTATAAATATTATATTCTTGTGCTGCATTTACTTGGGCTTGCTTCCACCTTATTGGATTGCTGGCTTTTGAACACCTTAGTTTGTGGTAGACCTAGTGTGTGTTGTGGTTCAACAAGACCAATACAATATATATATATATATATATATATATATATATATATATATATATATATATATATATATATACACATATGAATAACTTGATCACAAAGTATATAAAATGTGATGCTATGTATAAATAAAGGTTTTTTGCCATGAAGGAAAAAAATGAAAAAGCGAGATAAGCCAAGTACTTTCGTTCCTGTTCGGACCCTTTACTGAGGCAAACTGATTTTCTTGCCTCAGTAAAGGGTCCGAACAGGACCAAAAGTACTTGGCTATCTCGCTTTTTCATTTTTTCCTTCGTGGCAAAAAACCTTTATTTATATATACACACACACACACACACACACACACACACACACATATATATAAATATATTATATATATATATAGATATATATATATATATATATTATATATATATAAATATATAGATATATATATATGTAAAAGAAAAAGGAGAATTTACAGACTAATCACTTTTAAACTTCCATGGAGACAAGAGTCCGAAGCGACGACCTAAGATGCTGACATCTCTTTCTGGGTGGTATGATGTTAAAGTTCTTTACTTAAGGCATATCAGTGTCGTGAGGGCTAATGTTCAAGGTGCCTTTGAAAAACTGGCTGTGGCAGTTAATTGGGGTGTGTTAATGAGTGTGTGAATTCGTGTGTACGTGTACGAACTATGTCTATTCATAACGGCGAGTTTTAGGCAGAACTGAGGAGTACGGCAGCCTTGGGTGAAAGGGCCTGGATGGCTCCATAATGTATTTTTGTTTAAGTGATGTTTTCCAAGCTGTAATGGGTAATGTGTTATCATACTTTAGCCAAAGGGATGGCTTGTCTGTTTGACATTTTGTAAAGATGTTCCATTTCATTTAATCTTTTGACTTTGTCTTTACAATTTTGTGCTCACTAGTGTGTTTTTCCTGTCTTTTAAACAGGCGGTTCTAGTGAGGGGACCGAGTGTCCTAGGGACCGAGTGTCCTAGTGAGGGGACTGTATTTTGGAGAAGAGATAATTGGTGTGACTAATTACTGATTAAGACATTTAAATACCGGGGGGTTATCTGAGTCAGTTGTCTGTGAGACTTGAACTATTATCATTCCATTAATTATCTTGTAAGAATATGAATTATTCAACTAGTAATTTACTTTGACTAAACGTATATATTTTTGTAACTCCGACTCTGATTTGATGATCTGATGGAATGGAGAGAGAGAGAGAGAGAGAGAGAGAGGAGGCTTTCTCCAGTGATTGCTTTGAGAGAGAGAGAGAGAGAGAGAGAGAGAGAGAGAGAGAGAGATTGAGAGAGAGAGAGAGGTTGAGATAGAGAGAGAGAGAAGAGACTGAGGGTTACCAGTTCACCTAACGCTACGGCTAAACGCATACCAAATATCAAATACCGGGGGGGCGCGACGTCCTTTGCTGGTAATAGTTGGTGGGCAGTGGTGTTCGAACGACAAAGCCTTTTGTGAGATTGTGGAAAATTTTTAAATTGTTAGATAGCAGTTGCTAAGTGAGAGGGAATGAGAAATATTCCGTCCGTTAACTGTGGTAATGGGAAGGGAAGGATTTACTGGAGTCATCAAATTTGCCCACGGTGATCCTCGAGGGGTGGGCACATTCAGTTAGAGCTGAGACTTTGTGAGTGCATTCCCGAGACGTCTGTGTGTGTGTATTTGCGTGTTACTGCACATTCGGTTTTGCGTTGGGGTTTTTTCTCATTATGAAGCAGTGAGTGTTGAAACGTGTTTTTTGGTCCTGGGGGGTGTTTTTTTAATCATTTTGTGAGTTGTGGGTTTGGTTTAGGATACCACATTTTTTTCCTCACAGTAGCAGACAGTGACATGTTTTTTTTTTTTTTTGGCGCATGTTTAGAAGAGACGCATTCGTCTTTGTGTTGATATGTACGTGTGTATGAAAGGTTTTCATACATGCAAAACTGTGCTTGAATTGCATTTTTTGCTTGGACAAAGAGCGCCCACTCGTTTCTTACGCTCAGCGTAATTTCTGCTGATCCGACCCACAGGGGTATTGCAAGGGGAAGGGGAGTAGTGGTCTGCGTCAGGGGGTACTCTGACAGACTGTTCAGGAGGGGTGTTCTAACGCTCAGAGGGGGGTGAAAACTTTTTTTTTTAGTGGGGGTGAACTCCTTTTTTTCTTTGTATCGGTGTGTTGGGGGAAGAATCTGCCCTTGAATAATGAATTTCCAATGCCACAGGACATCAGCTGATGATGATTGGTTGATGATGTGAGATGCCCGTAGGGTTTTTTTTTTTTTTTTTTTTAGAAAGAGATTTTCTTTCTCTTGAATGAAAAGAAAAGGAAATGAAAATGCATATGGATGTGGTTGTAAGTTTTCCTTATGCTTTGGAAGGCATAATTATAATGGGGTCACAGTGATTATTTCTTATTTCTTTATTTTTTTTTTAATAGAGATTTGATTGGTGTTGGAGAGATTACTTTTAAAATGGTGCTATGTGATGCTGAGTGATGGTGATTGCCAAGTGGTGCTGAATGGTGATGCCCGGTGGTGCTGACTGATGATGATTGCTGACTGGTGTTGTCAGGTGGTGTATACTGGGTAATGGCAATATTAATGCCCTTACTTGAGAATTATTACTTCGGAGAATTCTTATTATTATTATTACTTGAGACATATTTTAAGAGAGATTTGAGATATTTCATGGAAGATTATTTTATAATTATTACAGATGATTATATTATGGGAGAATTATTACAATGAATTATGGGAGAAGTATTGTGGTTAATTATTTATTGAGTTTTATGACTTTGGAGAATATGTCAGTCGTTCATGAGTGATGATTCTGGCTGAATCCTGGTGAATTGTGCTGAATTTTGCTGAACTTTTGGTGAATTTTGTGCTGAATTTTTGGTGAATGGGCAAGCATTAACATTGGTGATGTTTTTTATACTAATACTGGTGATTTTGATGATAGCAATTTTGGTGATACTGCTGATAATGATACTTCTAATACTAGTGATATTTTTTTATACTAACGTGGGTGCTGTAATGTTGTTTTTTTTATTTGGGAGGAACTAATGACACATTAGTTTGTTTTTCTATTTTTTTGTGAAATCAGCAGATAATTGCTTGACATCTACGTGAGTTCTGTGGATAGTTAACAGTGCCAATGACTTTTCTTTTTTCCTTTTTTGTTTTTTGGAAGTTAGCCATCGCTGACACAAGTTTTTTATCATGGGAGAATTTGAATTTATTTTTCTCTCCAGTATGTGTAAATTTTTCTTTAATGTCTCAGTTCGTGACTTAGAGTCATTGTTTGGGAATGCGACGTGTTTAAGATTTCAGCTGTCTGATGCTGCAGAGAGATTTATGGGAGAATTTTTGCATTTTTTTTAATGCATACGTAATGGCACTACATTTTTTTTCTCTGGATATTTATGTTCCAGAAGTTGTGGGGTTTCTTGCACAATACCTTTGTTGTACTTGTGACAACTTTGCCAGAGATAGGAAAACTTGGTTAAGTTTTCTAGTGGCCTATGTCGTAGTGCATATGTAGAAGTCTTTACTTTGACATTGAATTTGGAGTTCTGTTATAATGAGTTGTGGCACATTGGTGATTTTTTCTAGAATTTCCTGGACAATTTTATTTGCCGAGTTTTTGCCCTTTTTCAGCAGTTATGCTAAGCAGAGAGTTTATAGTTTTTGACTATAACATTGAGTTATTCTCTGGAGAATTGGAGGTACATTATTTTTGAGATATAATATATTGGAGATATATTTTTGGCCGTTTGATATTTGCCTATGTGGTGAGAGCTATGTTTAGTTCAATTATTTTGCAGCCATCTTGTTGCAAATGGAGACACCTTTTGAGGAGATATGGGCAATATTTTTTTAGTGTGTCAGCTGGATGCTTTGAGTGCATTTTTTTTGGAGATGGAGTTACAATTTTTGATTATCCTGCTTGGAGATATATTATTCTTTGGAGATTTGTTTTATTCCACATGGAGTTATTGGTGAAATAGAGGTAAGTATTTTTTATTTGCCGAAACAGAGGTGAACATTTTTTATTGCTGGAGTGGTGGTTTTTATTAACATGTGGTTATTGGGGAAATAAGAGGGAATATGGTGTGGTGTGGTTATTAATTAAATGGAGGAAATATTTTTATCACTGGGGTGGTTTTATCATTAATATGGTGATATATATATATATATATATATATATATATATATATATATATATATATATATATATATATATATATATATATATATATATATATATCTATATATATATATATATATATATATATATATATATTATATATATATATATATGTGTGTGTGGATGGCATTAATCCTTTGGGTGACATATTTTTGTGGTTATGATTTTTTCTTCAGTTGAATTCCAAGAGTTTTTTCAAGCCAAGAGAAGAGTTCTGTGTTTCTTTTTGGTTTCGTGATTAATTGGAGGCGAGTGGCATTACTGCATTGTGGTCCTATGGAGTGTTGTGCATTTTTTATGTTCACAAGTGTGTTATTTTTTGGGGGCATATAATTGCTGAATTGTGAGTTTACAGCAGTTTTTTTTTTTTTATCTCGAGTAGGTGATAATTTTTTTTTTTTTTTATAATTGGGCAATATCAAGTAGAGATATGTCTTCAAGACAATCTTTGAGCAGCTTATTCATATCCTGGTGATAATTTAGTGAAATGTGTTGATATCATGTCAGTATAGACCCTTTTTTTTGAGAATCATGAGTTTCCGAAGTTGGAAGTCTGACTAGACATTTTTTCATGCTGCAGTTCGAGCACACATGTCCGCAGTGGATTTTTTGCAGAAACCGCTGTGATGAGTCCGGTGTGCTGACTTTCTTCTCTAGTGGTGATTGCTCAGAGTTTTTAATGAATATCTGGAAATGTTGACCATAGCATTTCATGAAAGTGCATGTGTAAGAGTTTGCTTTCTGGCCGTGTCCGGTCGCTTGAAAGTTGCCATGTCAAAAATTCCGTAACTAGGCATATTGCATTTGTTGGGGAAACGCGGGGATATGTACATCATGCATATATTATGTGCTTTGTGATGGGGGAAGTTCACTTGTCATTATTTTTTATTTTTCTTTTTCTTTCCTTTTCCTACGAGAGATGTAATTGGGGTTTGAGCTTTAAATAGCATTTCTTTTTGGATGGGAGATGTCATTTATTGGGAGTTGTGATTTACATAAATGGGCGTTTTGAGATTAATTATATGAGCAGTGTGGGGTTTTTGCTGTTAAACATTGGAGATTTTTGCTGATTTTGTGGGTTGCTGTAATATTAGAGCTTGAGAGAACATTTTTGATTTTTGGGTCTGGGCTTGTTACTTGATTTCTTTTCTTGGGCTCATTACTTTTTTTCTTTTTTTTTTACTTGTGAGAACTTTTGAGTTTGAAATGTGAGTGCAGAAGTCCGTGGAGTTGCTGTGAGTTTTGGATTGTGTGTGTTAGTGTGTGAGTTTGGAGAATTAAGTTAGAGAACTTAATATTTTTTTTATTTGCGAGTTGTGATAATGACTTATGATTTGGTGGTCATATTAAATGGAGTTAATTGGGAGACGTTCAGTTAGTATTTTTGGGAATTTTTGAAGTCATTATTTGACAGTAGAATGTCTGGGGTTAATTCTTTTGATTGACCGATGACTTGACTGACATACTTAAACACACCGTAATCGTCGTTTCCCCCCCCTCCCCCGATGCCTAGCAAGACGCTCACCAGCCGTGCAGAGATGTTGCTGTCGTTTGCCAGGGTACTTACGAGAGTTTCTACGTTCTACAGAGTTCTACAGCGCTTTTGGGTCTACAGAAGCCGTTGGATGTTTTCCACAGGGAGACATTTTGTCTCCTACACCTTGCTACGTCTGTGCAGCCAGTTGCAGACAAAGAGGGATATTCAAGAATCCAAAATGAGAAAAATTTATACACCCAAGTGTTATTGGAGATGAACAGTGATAGACATTACTTTATAATGCCAGAGACGTGCAGTTACTTATATTTTCTTTGAGCTGGCCGATGTGTTTTTATATGTGAGCTATTTTATGTGACCTATGGCTAGGCAGGGACTAGCCCGGGTAATAGCCGAGCAATTCTGTAAAAAGGAGGAATTTTCAGACTCATCACTTTTAACTTCCATGGAGACAAGAGTCCGAAGCGACGACCTAAGAATGCTGACATCTCTTTTTTGGGTGGTATGATGTTCAAGTTCCTTACTTGAGCATATCAGTGACGTGAGGCTAATGTTCAAGGTGCCTTTGAAAACTGGCTGTGACCAGTTTAATTGGGGGGGGCGTTGACGGAGAGTGTGAATTCGTGTGTATGTGTACGAACTATGTCTATTCATAATGGCGAGTTTTAGGCAGAACTGAGGAGACGGCAGGCTTAGGGTGAAAGGGCCTGAATGGCTCCATAATGAATTTTTGTTTAAATGATTTTCCAAGCTGTAATGGGTAAGTGTTATCGTACTTTAGCCAAAGGGATGGCTTGTTGTCTGTTTGACATTTTGTAAAGATGTTCCATTTCATTTAATCTTTTGACTTTGTCTTTACAATTGTGTGCTCACTAGTGTGTTCTCCTGTCTTTTAAACAGGCGGTTCTAGTGAGGGGACCGAGTGTCCTAGTGAGGGGACTGTATTTTGGAGAAGAGATAATTGGTGTGACTAATTACTGATTGAGACTTTTAAATACCGGGGGTTATCTGAGTCAGTTATCTGTGAGACTTGAACTATTATCATTCCATTAATTATCTTGTAAGAATATGAAATTATTCAACTAGTAATTTACTTTGACTAAACGTATATATTTTTGTAACTCCGACTCTGATTTGATGACCTGATGGAATGGAGAGAGAGAGAGAGAGAGAGAGAGAGAGAGAGAGAGAGAGGGAGAGAGAGAGAAGGCTTTTTGCCAGTGATTGCTATGAGAGAGAGAGAGGGGGGGGGGGCGGCGACGCCCTTCACTGTTAATATATATGTATATATATCACAATCCATTATTTAATTTTAGTACCTTTCAATGGTGATACCTTTGCATCGTAGAATGTTTTCCATAAATTTCTATCATCTATTCAAAATGATTTCAGTTAAAACAAAATTACGAAATATAGAAACAAGAGAAGTGGGTTTGTTAATCGAGTTGAAAAAAACATCCCTCATAACGGCAGACAAGAAGAAAAACATTAAGTAAATGTATATAAGAAATTGATCAAAATACTTGATAATATATTAAAGCCTTAGTCTACTGAGCCTTTGTATTGAAATGTTTGCATTGATTATGATTATTTGATCAGAACTGATAACAAATGTACTTATTATTATATTCAAATTATATTCAAATCGCAGTGAGCAAAGTCCCGTTGTCACTAAATTAGAATTGCGGTGAAAGCTGATGCATTTATGTATATTTTGTTCATATTCCCCGCATGATATCACTCCATCAGAACGAAATGATTTGTGAAAACCAGTTGTTACTGAATTCTGTACAATTCGCCTTTTATATGAATGAATAACATTTTTATGAATAAATTAACTTTTCACATGATTTGCGTTCGATTTTTTTTGTGTTTGGGGCAAAATATACGGTTCAATGAATGTTTCATTATTTGACTATTGCAATACGGTGTCGAATGTGATGAAATTATTACAATGGTATAAAAATCAATTCTGACAAAAGAGCGTTAACATTTATCATTTGAGCAACAAAGGACGAACGTATGCAATTGAATATATTATTATTGTAACGATTCACAAACACACAAACATACAATAGGCACGACCTTGAGCTTAAGGAGTTTCACAGTGAAACAGTTAACAGAAAAACAAATAATTCTAGAGAGAGGAGAGAGGGAGAGAGAGAAGAGAGAAAGAGAGAAGAACGAGAGAGAGAGAGAGAGAGTTTAAAGTTTAACAAGCGAGTGCAGAGAAAAAGCGAACTTTCCCCAGGCGAAGGTGACGAGACCTCTTCCCCGAGGCAATAAATTTCTTTTACTGAGAAACAATTCTGCAGCTCAGTGAGAGAGAGAGAGAGAGAGAGAGAGAGAGAGAGAGAGAGAGAGAGAGAGATGAGTGAGTTTAAACGAGCGAGGCACCAATGGCACGTACACGAAAAAGTCAGGATTTGAATCATGATAGAATTAAAGCCTAATTTTTCGTTAACAGAGAGCATCAACACGTCATTGAGAATATTGTTCAATGGTCACTTTGGAAGTTAACTTACACTAGTCATTAATACTTAGTGAACCTTATTCTGACGTATCTTATTTGATAATGATACTCTGTGAATACTGACAGAATTTCTATATAAAAATAAAGTTCTTATGGGCATAAATGCTGGAATTAGAACGGAACTTAACCAAATATCATTCGGCAGAATGTCTTAGCTGTTAGAGACAGCAAAATGGAAGTAATTTCTCCCGAAACATTTTCCTGCCTCTTCATCTTCCGAGTAAAAGGAGTTCATTTCGCAATAAGGGAGGAGATAAATGTGTTTCTTAAAAGCGTGATAAAGGAGGATTCGTGAGCGAGTAAGAGGAAAGCAAATTTGGACTAAAAACATTGTCTCTCTATCTCTATCTCTCTCTCTCTAATCGAGTCTTGAATTCTTTACGTTATTCTTCATTTTACATTATTTTTATTTTCTTTTTTTTTTACTGTTATATTCATTTTGGTACTTTAGTTCCAGTTACAGCACGACATCCTCAGTGAGGGATGCTGTTCAAAACAGTTACGATTCCATAGCATCTCATTTATCATAAGCATTAAGAATCTCTCTTCCACCAATGAACGCAGGTAACGCCATTTACATAAATTTATTAAGTAGCATTTATTGACATTTATGGAATGTATGAGGAATATACAAATAAGTCCCTCGCCCTCCATAAGTAAGAAGCTATTGGATTTCGTTTCTGCAATTGAATTTGCCCTCAAACACGACTTAGCAATCTGGAAAATCCCGGGTTGGGATTATTTACTCTAAAAGAATTCTGAGCAACAATTTTATTATATTATATACATTTGGAAGGCCCAGAAAACGCACACACACACTCACGCACATATATATGACCTGACCAACTGAACATCATAATATTCTCTGGAAGCTTCTTCAATTTCAATTCAATGGCCCCTCTGGTGGGCTCGTTGTTCCGTTGAAAAGGATTCATCTCCTGGATAATAATAATAATCTCTTCCCACATATGAGTTTAGAGAGCGATTAATGAAATATCTGAATCACTCCTAATTATTATCATTATTATTATTTAGAAAATGAGCCGTTATTCACATGGAACAAGAAGCCCACCAAAGGGGCCACTGACTTGAAATTGAAGCTTCCAAAGAGAGTTGATCATTTACAGAGCCAGTGATTTTTCACCGCCCTGGGGAGACACGAACCCGCCAACATCTGAGTAGCATGTCACGACACTAACCATTATACCGCGGACCAGCTAAAACCAGGTAATGACAGCGCTTGTTCCAGGACTTAGTGGATAAGCTTTGCATTCTCTCATCAGCATCTGCGTCGCGTCAAATTTCTAATCCACTCGAGTGGTCTTGTTTGGTATGGAAAAGCGCTTGTCTTTCGTGGGCGCCATGGATGCATGAGAGAGAGAGAGAGAGAGAGAGAGAGAGAGAGAGAGAGAGAGAGAGAGAGAGTGTGTTTAGGCAGCAGTTTCATTTCCAGCGCTTGTCTACACAGGAATCAAGCCTAATTACGTCTGGGCTAATTATTCTTGCGTGATAAATCACTAGGCATGTACAATGCAAATAAGTCTGACATGCATCCTGTAAAATCATTGAAGTTTCTGAAAAAAAAAAATTATATTCGATTTCCAATTAGTTAATGTAACTAAGAAATAACTTCTATGTTTGTACAATGGCCGTAATAAATGCATTATTAGAATAACTAAGTTATTCGAAAATATTTACCACAACTGAACTTCCCTTCTTTAAGTAAATGGTTATATCTTTCTTTCGAGCCTAAACTTGAAAACAAATTATTAACGGGTAGATAATATTAGTGTTTACACTACTTTAAATTGTTATGTATTCCTGTTCTCCCAGAGCGAAATGGTAGTACACAACCTTCAGTTTTTGTGAGGTCTTTGTAGAAATAAACAATGTATGTGGAGAGAGAGAGAGAGAGAGAGAGAGAGAGAGAGAGAGAGAGAGAGATGCTTAAGTATAGAACACGACTGAACGTCTTTCTTTGTCTTGGACAAAACGAGAACCGAAATTGAAGTTTGAACAGAATTTATTGGCGATAAGTCTACTGAGACAAATACCGATCCCCGATGCTCAAATCTCATCCAGAAATCGTTAGTTTTCCATTAAGGATAATCTATTATAACTGATCATTTCATTGGTACTGTTCGACCCTCACGAGAGGGAGGCAAAACTGAATAAATATTCTTCGGCTCTGACGTAAACCTGTTAAGATGACAGGTGTCCTGCGTTCAACAATTAACGTTGATTGGTCTGTCCATCTCTGGCTCTGTTACTTTTCAATTTACTTTAGAATTTGGACGGAATTCTGTAGACAGGTGAGTTGGCACCGGATGCAAAAAGTTCTACTGATAATGATTTTTTTTTTTTTTTTTTTCAGTTGTTTAATACAGATGGTTAGATTTTGAGAATAAATCAGGTTCGAATGTAAATCCAGGATTTTATCTTGTGTATTTTAATGAGAGTTTTGTGGATTATTGATGGATTTTGGGGAGATTTTCTTAAAGACATTTTCTGAAATCTTCAAAAAAGTCGTTCCTTTCGACACTGGTGCCTGCTATGACTGTATACATAACTGGGCGTTTCAATTTTTCTAATGTACTAATAAAGTTATTGAAGCAATTTTCTAATAAATTTGATTCAATGTAAGAGAAATTTCGTGTAGATAAAATACATAAATTTAGAATACCTATATAACTAGTCGTTCCAATTTTCTTTTTTTATTATTGAAAAATTTCTGCAAGTAGTTTGCTAATAACTTTTATTTATTTAAAGAGAAATTTCCTATAGATATAATACATGGATTTAGAATACCTATCTACAGATAAAGTTGTAGATACGTAGTACCTTTACATAATAAAAATGAAAACGAGAAAACAATAGCTTGACAAAACCTGAGCTTAATAAAAAATATATACGTTAAATTAATCTATTTATTAATTCTCCCTCATATTCCCAACCATTAGCGTTAGTAAAAGTAGTATTTATTTTCAGGAACACTTAGCATCTTCTGAATAAGAGAGGAGGAAGGCGCTTCTGAAGGCTCATTTATTTGAGCAGGATACTAATGGTCTCTTCAAACCATCTCGTGTTTATTACTAGGCTGGGACTGTGTTTATCTTTTGTGATGATGCTGTTTTTGTATAGATACATGGAAGTAAGCAATGAATGCACACACACACACTTATATATATATATATATATATATATATATATATATATATATATATATATATATATATATATATATATATATATATATATATAAATAATGCAGAAAGAAGAGATAAGTTTTTAGGAAATGAAAAAGATAAGTTAATAAATAGGTACATGAAAACATAGATTAAGGATTAGAATGCAAAGTGAATTGTTATAGAGTAATCATGCATTGCAACTGACTGACCTAAGTCTTCTAAAGTAATAGACACGAAATTGCAGTGTTCATTTTGCATTTATGTTGGGGTACAGTAGCTAAATTTATAATAATAATTGCATGAAATTCATTATATACTTTTTTGTTTATATTGCGGTTCCTTGAACTACCAACACGACAATCTTGCATCCAGAAACAGCCCCACATTTCACTGCAATGTTCAATGAAACCTTGCAACAGGTTTGACGTCCTATTATCACGCTACTCTCACTTTCCAGTCTTGACCTTTGGAAAACTGGTCTCCGTTTGCTTTATATATCAGCAATTTCTCCCTGGAGAGACTTTATCAAAATTGGTGAGATAGAGAGAGAGAGAGAGAGGAGAGAGAGAGAGAGAGACGAGAGAGAGAGAGAAATTATTCACTGCGATAATTTCACTGCGCGGTCTCAAAATATACATATGTGAAAATTGACAAATCTTGGAGTATGAATATAGTTTTTTATCACCATTTTTTCATCAGTTATGAATGCGTATCCACCTCTTGAGATGGAAACACAAACAGTTGGATCTTAATATCTTTTTCTGTTGTTTTCTGCCTCAACGACAATAAGATTTGTCGCCTGAACTCTGCTGCCGACAAGTCTCTGTTCCTCCTCTTACGGTCTTCTCGATATTTCAGGACAAGTTTTGGTATTAACAAGAGAGAGAAGAGAGAGAGCGAGAGAGAGAGAGAGAGAGAGAGAGAGAGAGAGAGAGAGAGAGAGAACTTTTGTCTGTCTAAGAAGTAATTTGAAATCACACTGCTTTCTGCTGTTAGAGGGATGTATATGATAATTGGAAGAACTAAAGGAGAGAGAGAGAGAGAGAAGAGAGCTATGGCAAAGTCACATGATACAGTAGTTACCTTCCCAGATCGCTATAAAGTCTAAATGTTGATTTAAAGGAGCAATTTGCTTCCAGTTTACTCAGCTTTATTTCGCAATAAATCCTTCCTGCGGTCACGACCAAAAATCACCTTTTATGACACGATCTCATAAATGCTTTTTCATGGCCTCGGTTATAACCAAAGGAAATGCGGCTGTCATATGTTATGAAGCTCTGGAAATCGCCCTTTGAAATGCGCCTCATTTGATTGGGAGATTCCGCTGGAATTTCTCTGCTTTCGTCAGATTAGGACTCATTTTTATCTTTCTAAAATACTTTTCCTTTAGTTGGTGATAGCCACTTGTGTAGCAACTAACCAAGTTCAAATGTTTTCCCAACCAAAATCACGGACTCTTTATTCTTTGATTGCCAGTTGTTGAGAGACGCCTTTTATAAATAGTAGTTTGATGGTGGATTAGGGGAAACAATTATTATCTGAAAAGGTTTGAAGACTCTACTAAGAATGTAACCCTCTGTCATTTTGCCCTAATCTACCTATATATCAATCTATCAATCACACACACACACACACACACACACACACTATACAGAGAGAGAGAGAGAGAGAGAGAGAGAGAGAGAGAGAGAGAGAGACTCTTACTACTGACTTGTCTAGTCTGCCCTCAATTTAATCAACGACGAAAGGGAAAAGAAAAATTGAGAGCAATAAAGAACTTCTTGTCTGCCGTCGCAGCCTCCAGCGATCATCGCTCTCCCGTTTCCTCCCTCGAGAGGATTAAGGATGCAAGACCAGCACTCACACACAGACAGACAGACAGGCAGGCACACAGACAGACAGAAGTTGCCCCGAGAGATGTTCAAAACTTATTAGGTTTTTCTCCTTCTTCCTCTGCACACAGGGGGAAATATTTAGCCTTTTAAAATGCTATTATTTATTTCCTTCTAATTAAGTCGCTCCTTGTGTTGTTTTCAAGATAAGAGGTTTTCCTTTGCATGAGAAGAAAATGTTTTATCTTATATATTTCACAGTTAGTCGTACCTTATCATGATTTCAAAAATGAACAGAGAGAGAGAGAGAGAGAGAGAGAGAGAGAGAGAGAGAGAGAGAAGAAGAAGAAGAAGAAGAAGAAAAAGAAGAAGAAAAGGAAGAGGCAGTCTTATCACCTATCCCAAAACCCACTATTCATAAAAATATCTCAGCGGACTGGCTGAGAACCTCTGTCGTTCCATTTTCTCCCCACTTGCGCTTTTATTCCTTCTTTCCTTCCTTCCTTCCTTTCTTCTACGCCGTCAAGTGGCGCATATACGCCCATTTGATCAGCGGCTGATGTAGAGTAGAGATCGCAGCTCAATATTTGATATAAGAACGATTTTTGTGGTTTTACAAGAAGGGAAAAATCAGCTATTCTCTGAAGGTGGAAGGCGGTTCTCGACTCTTAAATATACGGTGAGGAAATGGCTGAACTTTAGAAGGAGAGAATGCAAAGGGTTTTATTTATTGACAGTTATTTTCTGCATTGTGGAATTCACGAAGGTAGCGCGGCGCTTTTGGCCAAATAAAAATGCAAATAACACAAAGGAAAATGTGTAACAGAGAAGAATCGTATACGTCAGAGATATAAGTCTGTCATTTCGATCGAAACCAAATAATAATAATAATAATAATAATAATAATAATAATAATAATAATAATAATAATAATAACACCATGAGCATATTTCATTAACATAATTTCTTTTTGTCGTAGAATCCAAATTTTTCAAATAATGGTCAAATGAAATCCTTAAATCTATTATATTTTCCTCGTGTCCTGGGTTGGGGTGGGATTGTAATAATGGATATGAGCTGAAGATTCAACCCCCTTTTATATTTAACGATTTGATCATGAATTTCAGAATTTCATTTCTGTTCTCAAACTGAAAAGATAATGAGGTTTTGGTTTTTAACTCTCTGGATTAAACTGCATATTAACCTCATACTTCATACTAGTACGACGGTTTAATGTAGGGTGACTGCAAGTATGATAATAGTAAATATTCTATTCAAAATTATCTGTAAAAGGAAGTTATTTATAGCTAAGATATTTGCTAATTCAATCTCAGTATTATTCATGTGATGGAAAATTGGAAATATCATAATAATCACGCAGTATTTGGATATTTCTTTGGATATTGCTGTCAATATGAAGAAATTAAATAAATTTTATCTCTCTCTCTCTCTCTCTCTCTCTCTCTCTCTCTCTCTCTCTCTCTCTCATTCGTTTAAAGCTCTGAACTACACCATTGTATTCTTGAACGCTCTTTGTATTCCCATTCTGTCTGGAATCCACGATTGTTGAAATACGAGCTTTTTCATCCAGCGTCACTTCCAGTACCTCCATTGAACTGGAAACCGTTGGCGTTATTCGTGCACCTCCATCAGCTAGCATTGTTACTTTTATTGTTAGTCTTTTCGCTGGAAACTTGATCCACGTGTGTCTGGAAACTGGAAAGGTATTGCTGGAATTACTCCCTCGCTCTTCTTTGAGCAGCTGGGGATATGGTTTCCAGGGAGGGAGAGTTTAAATAAATTATTTTGTTGGAAGAGAATTTGTCCACCAAGAGGATGAGGATTTGTGGTTAATTTCACGAGAATCGATGAATAAGACATCCACGGACGGAGAGACCATTGTTTCAAACATAGAGGGTCGTTTCACCTGATCTATTGCGTCAACCTGTTACGGCTTCGTGGGATTCATGATATTCATGCGCCATAAGGGGACTCTTGTATAAGTATTTTGATGCGTGCGTGTGCGTATGTATAGAGCACATATCTACACGATTGTTTATGACTGATTTTATGTTTTTTTTTCTTTTAAATATTTTCTAGTCACAGATAGTGACAAGTATGACTGAATCCTAAGCCATAATGTTTGCAAAATAGTTTAGCATTAGTTGGTGATAGTATACTGTAATATGCGTAATATTACACTTCTGTCTGTCTGTCGTCTGTCTGTTGTCTGTCTGTCTGTCGTCTGTCAGTCTGTCTGTCTGTCTGTCTGTCTGTCTGTCACTCAAATATAATACAAATCCCAATTCGATATACCTTTCCTAATATCTATATCTGAAGCAAAAATAAATTATCATGATACTTTTCAGAGTTTGCACTTACTTTCTGTTGCAAATATATATATATATATATATATATATATATATATATATATATATATATATATATATATATATATATATATATATATGTGTGTGTGTGTGTGTGTGTGTAAGTGTGTATGAATAGGTAAATACATGAATACATAATGCGTACATAGAAGAATGACTGGAAGAACCTAAAGCAATCTTGGATGTTTAGAGAAATGAGACAACGTCTACCCGACTACGAGCAAGGAATTCAGGTTGTAGTACTTACCTAACAGAAGACTTCCCAATGAATACAGTGCCAAGTAATAATAATAATAATCAATAATAATAATAAATAATAATAATAATAATAATAATAGGTTTATTAAAAATAATGGCAGAATTCACTGTGAATTCTGCCATTATTTTTAATAAAACTTGTGGCGCCGTGGAGGAGTGGGTTAGGTCGTCAATAGACTTAAGTCAAGTTAAGCAACATTGGGGCTGGTCAGTCGTTGGATGGGTGACCGCTCTCCTCGGCGTTGATTCCTTGGGAAAGGATCTTTACCATAATTTCCTCAGTCTACTCAGCTGTAAATGAGTACCTGATCCCTGATGGGGTAGGGTCCAGCTATGGGTTAAATAGCAAAACTCAGCAATGATGGAAAGAAATGAAGGAATAAACGACAACGACGTAAATGGAACCTCTGGCAACAGAGGAGCTTCGTCCGGCAACCAGGTATTCAACCCAATTGTAGGGGAAGACGGTCAGGTACTTGGAGGTCGTCATCCAGCAACTGATCACCACAACGCCAGTAATCAACAGCCTGAGATTGGAGCTACAGAGGCAAAAAGGAAGAAATGGACAGGAGAAGAAAATAAGAAAATATGGAGATGCTACATCAGAAGCAACCCGACGGAGAGAGGATATAGAAGAAGATTGGTCAACATCTGGAATGAGAGGAATAACACCCCCCAAACAGAGCAGAGGCTGGCAGACCAAGTAAGGAACATAAAGAAAAAGAACTGGCTCTCCCCAACAGAAAGAGAAGAACTGGAAAGGGAAATGTCACACGACAACGAATTACACGAAGACGAACTGAGAGACGATGCCACAGAAGACGACAGGGAGGATGAGGTATCAAACAACGACACACGAAGAAATACCGACGAAGTAACAGAGAGGACGGAATGGGTAGAAAAGATTAGACAATGGATGGAGCCAGATACAGAGAGAACAAAGATCCCCTCCATGAAAGCCTACAACACCAAGAAATTAAGGGAGAAAACAAGTGAGGTCAATGAAATAATGGGCCTAATACACACCACCAGTATCACAGAAACAAATAACTTGACATATGCAGGAGCAAGATTAGTAGCAGAACTGATGGGGATTCGAACACCAACACCACCGTCACAACCAACCCAACAGAAACCAAAACAGCAACCTCCTTGGAAAAGGCGCCTGGAAAAGCAAATCATGGTGATGAGATCTGACTTGAGTAAACTGAAAGAGATGGCAGAAAAAAGGCTAAGAAGCAAGAAAACAAGGGAGGAACTCAACGAGAAATACAAAGTACAAGAGAGGGGACTAAACAACTCAATAGAAGATGTAAAACAGAGGCTTAAGGCCAAAGCACACAAGATCCAACGGTACATGAACAGGAATAAGGGATACCAACAGAACAAACTATTCGGAACCAACCAGAAAAGACTATACAGCCAACTAAGAGGGGAAGACAACCACCCAGAAATTCCTGAAGCCGAACCAAGTAAGAAACTCTGGGAAAACATATGGAGCAATCCGGTATCACACAACAAACATGCAACATGGCTCCAGGAAGTCAAGGAAGAAGAAACAGGAGAATAAAACAAAGATTCACAGAGATCACGACAGACACAGTCAGACACCAACTAAAGAAAATGCCAAACTGGAAAGCCCCAGGTCCCGATGAAGTCCATGGATACTGGCTCAAAAACTTCAAGGCCCTACACCCACGAATAGCAGAACAACTCCAGCATTGTATCTCAAATCACCAAGCACCCAAATGGATGACCACAGGAAGAACATCCTTAGTACAAAAAGACAAGAATAAGGGAAATATAGCCAGTAACTACAGGCCTATCACCTGCCTACCAATAATGTGGAAGTTACTAACAGGTATCATCAGTGAAAGGCTATACAACTACTAGAGGAGGACAAACACCATCCCCCACCAACAGAAAGGCTGCAGAAGGAAGTGTAGGGGCACAAAAGACCAGCTCCTGATAGACAAAATGGTAATGAAGAACAGTAGGAGAAGGAAAACCAACCTAAGCATGGCATGGATAGACTATAAGAAAGCCTTCGACATGATACCACACACATGGCTAATAGAATGCCTGAAAATATATGGGGCAGAGGTGAAAATACCATCTAGCTTCCTCAAAAATACAATGTGCAACTGGAATACAATACTTACAAGCTCTGGAATAAGACTAGCAGAGGTTAATATCAGGAGAGGGATCTTCCAGGGCGACTCACTGTCCCCACTACTCTTCGTAGTAGCCATGATTCCCATGACAAAAGTACTACAGAAGATGGATGCCGGGTACCAACTCAAGAAAAGAGGCAACAAAATCAACCATCTGATGTTCATGGACGACATCAAGCTGTATGGTAAGAGCATCAAGGAAATAGATACCCTAATCCAGACTGTAAGGATTGTATCTGGGGACATCAGGATGGAGTTTGGAATAGAAAAATGCGCATTAGTCAACATACAAAAGGCAAAGTAACGAGAACTGAAGGGATAAAGCTACCAGATGGGAGCAACATCAAACACATAGATGAGACAGGATACAAATACCTGGGAATAATGGAAGGAGGGGATATAAAACACCAAGAGATGAAGGACACGATCAGAAAGAATATATGCAGAGACTCAAGGCGATACTCAAGTCAAAACTCAACGCTGGAAATATGATAAAAGCCATAAAACACATGGGCAGTGCCAGTAATCAGATACAGCGCAGGAATAGTGGAATGGACGAAGGCAGAACTCCGCAGCATAGATCAGAAAAACAGGAAACAAATGAAAATACACAAAGCACTACACCCAAGAGCAAATACGGACAGACTATACATAACACGAAAGGAAGGAGGGAGAGGACTACTAAATATAGAGGACTGCGTCAACATCGAAAACAGAGCACTGGGGCAATATCTGAAAACCAGTGAAGACGAGTGGCTAAAGAGTGCATGGGAAGAAGGACTAATAAAAGTAGACGAAGACCCAGAAATATACAGAGACAGGAGAAAGACAGAAAGAACAGAGGACTGGCACAACAAACCAATGCACGGACAATACATGAGACAGACTAAAGAACTAGCCAGCGATGACAATTGGCAATGGCTACAGAGGGGAGAGCTAAAGAAGGAAACTGAAGGAATGATAACAGCGGCACAAGATCAGGCCCTAAGAACCAGATATGTTTCAAAGTATGATAGACGGAAATAACATCTCTCCCATATGTAGGAAGTGCAATACGAAAAATGAAACCATAAACCACATAGCAAGTGAATGCCCGGCACTTGCACAGAACCAGTACAAAAAGAGGCATGATTCAGCGGCAAAAGCCCTCCACTGGAGCCTGTGCAAGAAACATCAGCTACCTTGCAGTAATAAGTGGTACGAACACCAACCTGAGGGAGTGATAGAAAACGATCAGGCAAAGATCCTCTGGGACTATGGTATCAGAACGGATAGGGTGATACGTGCAAACAGACCAGACGTGACGTTGATTGACAAAGTCAAGAAGAAAGTATCACTCATTGATTGTCGCAATACCATGGGACACCAGAGTTGAAGAGAAAGAGAGGGAAAAAACAAAATGGATAAGTATCAAGATCTGAAAATAGAAATAAGAAGGATATGGGATATGCCAGTGGAAATCGTACCCATAATCATAGGAGCACTAGGCACGATCCCAAGATCCCTGAAAAGGAATCTGG
Source organism: Macrobrachium nipponense (assembly GCF_015104395.2). Taxonomy (NCBI): domain Eukaryota; kingdom Metazoa; phylum Arthropoda; class Malacostraca; order Decapoda; family Palaemonidae; genus Macrobrachium; species Macrobrachium nipponense. Next base: position 68,132,926 of record NC_061095.1, read on the forward strand.
AAAAACTAGAGGCTGAAGTAGCTCCGGGCCTCATGCAGAAGAGTGTGATCCTAGAAACGGCACACATAGTAAGAAAAGTGATGGACTCCTAAGGAGGCAGGATGCAACCCGGAACCCCACACTATAAATACCACCCATTCGAATTGGAGGACTGTGATAGATAATAATAATAATAATAAAAGCTCAGGGTGGCCGCAACATGGGACTAAGAGACGCAGTAAATCACCTTCAGTAATGCCTACAGTGCTCCTTACCTGAGGTGGTAAGTTAACAAATAAAAACTAGAAGTCGAAAAAAGATAAAATGCAGAAATCACAGACGTCTTTTACCGCGAGAAGGGGAATCAAAGACAAAGACAAATGAAATGAAATACAAAGAAAGAAAGAAAGAAAGAAAGAAGAAAGAAAGAAAGAAAGAAAGAAAGAAAGAAAGAAAGGAAGGAAGGAAGAAGGTAGATGCCATTAAAACAATAAAAGGATTATCTGATATAAAATGATCTACTGTGAATATGAAAAGACACAATTGTTAATTACCTTGATCTCTTTGCAAGTCTAACTTGCCATTAGCATAAGTGCTCTCTCTCTCTCTCTCTCTCTCTCTCTCTCTCTCTCTCTCTCTCCTGTTCACAATGGCCGTTCGTTGTTTTTTTTTTTTTTTTTTTAATCCAAAATAACAAAGAATTCTGTGAGGAGATTTTGCGAATAGAAGAAGAATAAGAAGAAGAAGAAGAAGAAGAAGAAGAAGAGAAGAAAAGCAAAAGAAGAAAAGGGATTAATTTCGTGGTCTCGGATTAATTTCGGGGATTCTGGGGGATTATAGGTTCCCTTTGTGGGGCTACAACTGTCAAAGTCTCTTTCTTTTTTCTTTTGAAAATATGGATAAATATATTGAAGGGGTGAAGGGGGAAGAGAATGATAGATTTGGAGATTTGAGAGAGGAAGAGAGAGAACGAGAGAGAGAGAGAGAGAGAGGAATGGACCGTCATCAAAAAACAATCTATCTTGTGGGTTTATGGATTTTTGAGACCCGAGTTGCCTCAGAGGTTGAAGCATTTCCGCATCCTTCAGAATGACACTGAAAGCAGATATATTATAGATCAGGTGCACACAACATTCTGCCTCAACATTCTGTATACATTCATATCTAAATGTTGTTCTAACAATAAATTATGCTTCGCTATTAATAAATGATTAGATGGAGTTAGTTTTCTAGACAGGGTAATGTTTTATTTTTATATTTTAAAGCTTTTTCTCTACAAAAATAAAAACTGAATTAAGCAGAAAATAGAGAGAGAGAGAGAGAGAGAGAGACTCATGATGGAGGCTGAACAGTTTTCTCACAGAACCAACGTTTTTAGGGAATGACTGAATCCGCCACAACAGAGAGAAGCAAATGTTCGCTGTTCCATTAAGGATTTGAATCCAGAATAACATATCACACACTGTTGCAACTCGTTGTCATCCTTTTGGAGGGACACAAATCCAAATCGAATGTAATCTTCAATGTACTTCCGCTTCTTGGCACTCATTGCAAATTATTTGATGTGCAGTGGGCAACACGTATCTGTGAACAACGCAAAAAACACGTGTAAGGTAAGGTAAACGTCTCCACATAATAATAAACACCACAACATAATAATAATCACAACCACATGATTAGTAACACACATGATCACAAACACCATAATATAATATGACCATAAATACACTATAATGTTTTAATCATAATGATTAACATTCAGTGATAAGCAATGCAAGATCATAAATACAACATGATTATTAAACATGGCATCATGATCATAATCACAACATTAGGATCATAAACAAATCAACATGACCATTAATACAATTTTACTGTAAACAGCACATGATTTTAACTTTTTAAGCATCACATCCAACTTCTGATTTATTACAATATTAATTCTCAACTTTCGAAAAACAAATAAAGCAACATATGCCTGTTCACAATTCATCAATAAACTTAATTAAGGCCTCTCAGCATATTAAGGTAAAGTCATAACAACTGAGATGAAAATACCTCAACATCCTCGACTGAAGATAAGTGAGAGAAGAGTGTTATAACCACGGACATGTGTGGTAGACTAGGAGTCTGAGAGAGAACGGGTCTCACGGCTCACCAGTGAGCGGCAAGAAGTGTAGAGGTCCAGAACGCGTTAACTTCCTACCCCACCAACCTGCATGAGTGTCAGAGGGCAGGGACGGGGGCCAGTATGAGTATATACGAAAAATGGTATACCTGGGAGACTTTTGAAAACAGAGTTAGTAACGACGATACTTCTGCATTATTTCAAAAGCTTATCTTTACAGTACTGCCCCATGCTCTTGTCATGAAAATAACCCATAAATGGAAAAACTTCTTCTTTTCACCTGAGGATCGAGGCCCCCCCCCCCCCCACCCTGGAGGAAATCACTGACGCCCCCCTAGGAGGCGCGCCCCCCAGGTTAAGAACCACTGTGCTAGAAAAAGGGCTATATTTTTCACCCATAGAGTCCATGCCTGCAGGATTACCAAATACTGCAAACAACTTATACCACAATGGAATGAATAACTGTACTTATTGTCAAAACGCAACAGCGTAAATTCTGACGCTGCTTTTTTCCCCTAAAAATAAATTTTTTTCGTTACTCTCTTCTTAAGCTTTATTTAGCTGTTCCATTGTCATCTACTATTTGGTTCATTCTCGGATGATTAGAAGAAAGAAAGAAAGAAAGAAAGAAAGAGAGAGAGAGAGAGGGGTGGGGGTGGGAGGAGGGGTGCGTGAAGGAATTTAAAAGTCCATTTTCACAAATGGAATAATAAAAAAAATTGAAGTGAATAAACAACATAATAAATAAATAAAACATTGAGAGAGAGAGAGAGAGAGAGAGAGAGAGAGAGAGAGAGAGAGAGAGAGAGAGAGAGGGTTTTAATCACCTTCAAATCCTTTGATATATTTTCACTCCTTAACCGACTCCTGATGGGATCTCTGACCTGCGGCTTTTAAAACCATCCTTTGAAATCTCTGTCTCCTGTGAAGGACTCGGTAAACAGGATATCCTACAAGTCAAGTCTTCATGTGTTCCCCAATCAAAGAACCTTTGAAGTCTAAATGTGATGAAAGTGACTTAGGAATATCTCTATTTATTCTTTTATTTTTAATTTACAAGATTTACTTCTATCAAATATAAATCAGGGCCTTGATGGGAAAGTGTAAAAGAAGATTTTCTATTTATTTTCTTTATGTAAAGTGGAATCGAGATGAATAATATATTCTACTTTCCTCTTCTCTCTTCTATCACCTGCTTCTGCTTCTGTTTCTCTTTTTCTGCCTCTATTTATAACTATCCATTTCTGCGAAATATGAAAGTTAATATCAATATTTAGCTTGGCTGTTCCAAACCTCACGGAGGGAGAAGAAAATCAACATACAATTCATCATACATGAAACGAACAGAATATTTCTCTTACTCTCTCTCTCTCTCTCTCTCTCTCTCTCTCTCTCTCTCCAATAGATAGATAGATAATGAACTTCGTAAAATTTGAGGAAGGTCTTGAGGACATCAAGAAGAACGGAACTTCCAACTTCAGTGGCAAATAACACTGATGGATTCTACCACCTTAAATATAATCACCAATTACATTTGAAGGGTTGAATGAACAAATTACCTTCATTAGCAATCCAGTCCACCACTTCTCTTTCTCCTGATACGGAATGTTAGGGTTAATTAGTCAATCAGCAACCCACAATCTGTGAATAACTTCTAGTGACATCAAAACGCGTCCATTGTTCCTTAATGAATAAGCTCTGATGTCTTGAAATAATTCTGCATAATTATCATCTAAATATTCAAGAGTGAATTGTTATTCATTGTTTACGTAATGTATGAAATGGCGTTTAATATTTTCCCACTATGTATATTACCACTATCATTTCGCTCTCCCTCATAAATACCATAATGGAATGCATCATTCCCCATCAGCCTTCCGTTTCAGTTCAAAGTGAAACTGGTTATGGTTCGGTCGTAAACTTTGGTTATAAATCTGACTAAGAATGAAAATGAATTCATGTAAGTGATGCGTCAAAAATAGCCGAGACCTGTGATGATAAACAGGGGGAAATATATTCATGTAACGTAAATATATTGGGGAATGAAATGTGATTACTCAGGGGAAAATATCGCAGTACTATTTTCGCTAGTGACATACAATCCCTTAAGTAATTATAGAAGTTATTCTTAGGTTATATTCGAGATGAATTCTTATTATTATTATCATTATTATTATTATTATTAATACTAAAAGCTTGTTAACTTGATTATCAATCTTCATTAACTTGAAATTTTATAGGCGAAAGAAAGGAAAACAGAAGATATTAACCGATCAATTAACCGATATCCAGGGGCAAAGAATAATTCTGGTTGATAATAATTCCCCTCAGGAAATAATCTGATCTCTTCTAAAACCTTCATTTATTTGATGCCCCATAAAGTTAATATTTCAATAAATACTGATATTTCTTTTTATTGTATTATTAATATGAGAAAACTGCTACATATTATGATAATAATAATAATTCTTTTCGCATTGTTCTTAATCTTATGAACGCTGGGATTCTCTCATTTCCCCTCTGTTTTAGATCACCACATGATTCTGATTTCCTCTTTCAATAAGTGTTTATGTTGTCAGCTGGGCAGCAAACTGACATATTTTATTTGTTCAGGAAAACCTTCATTTGGGAATTCGAGAAAAAAAGTTGAATTTCTTTCTTTCGTCTGCTGTGGAAATTGGACCAGAAAATATATTTGTAAAAAAAAAAATAATAATATAAAAAAGGCTTTAAAGACCCGTTCGGTAATTGGAATTAGAATATAGAATTTACGTCAAAGGTCAAGCGCTGGGACCTACGAGGTCATTCAGCACTGAAAGGGAAATTGAGAGTAGGTAGGTTGAAAGGTGTAACAGGAGGAAAACCTTTGCAGTTGCACTACGATTCAATTGTTAGGAGAGGGGTGGAAAGTAAGATGGAAAACAGAAAATATGAGCGGAAGTACAGGAAAGGAATGCAAAGAACCTTCAATAATGCCTACTGTGCACCACATGAGGTGCACTGACGGCACTACCCCTTACGTGTAAATATATAAAGGTCTGAACGTCCAACAGTTTGCAGGCCAAATGAATAATATATTATGCTCAAGTTAAAGGGAAAGATTTGAGTTGATCGCAGACACGAAATCTTAACACATAAATGCAGTAGAGAGAGCTGTTCTGAACCGCAATTATATAAAAACTAAAATGAAGAGAAATTCATGGTTGTGAAAATTGAATTCTGATTAAAATTCTTCTAATATAGAACGCAATTTAGCTTTCAATACCCCCGCAGTCTTCCTTTCTTTCTTTCTGAAGACTCCACATCAATCATCCACGTCAGGAGAGATCTCGAGATAATCATTCACCTCAGATTCTCAACTTTTGAGAATTTTATTTTCCTTATGTAACTCCCTCAGCGTGTTTTGTCCACAATTGTCTTTCCCTTCCATGTACAAACATGGCAGATAAAACTCGAAATGAAACGGCTTAATTAGGAAACATCAATTATTTTTCAACTAAATTAATCCCTAAATGGTAATCTCTAAAGCAAGAAAACATCTATGTAACTAAGTTACCAGACGCCATATACTAATGTGACATTCCAGACATACCAAGCACCTTTCCACACAGGTTCATGAGAGTAATGAATTTTTGTTATTTGATATCCTGTCTATCTTTACGAAAACATATGAAGGTGAATTTCTTATGTTTGTTTTTGTTTTCCATATTGCTTGTGCCTCTCTCTTTCCATTACATTTTAGTTTAAAAACCTAAATCGTCCTCCGACTTAAACCACAGATTCAGGAAAATCTTGAAAGAATGTGAATCCTAACTTTGGGGAAATAAATTTCCTGTTTTTTGGCGATTTGAAATCCAACTCATTTTTGTTAATGCGGTTGTAGCTCAATAGCAAATGCTTCGTGAAATTTATGGATACGATTGTTGTGTTTATACTATAGACAAACAACTGTTCGTTATTATAGGCCAGATATTCTCGACAGTCAACAACAACTTTGTGGGAAACGGAGAAGGCGGCCTCAGACGAAGGCTTTCCCTTCCATGTACAAACATGGCAGATAAAACTCGAAATGAAACGGACTTAATTAGGAACATCAATTATTTTTTCAATAAATTAATCCCTAAATGGTAATCTCTAAAAGCAAGAACATCTATGTAACTTAAGTTACCAGACGCCATATACTAATTGTGACATTCCAGACATAACCAAGCACCTTTCCACACAGGTTCATGAGAGTAATGAGACTTTGTACATTCATGACAATTCGAATTCTAAATGAATTTTTGTTATTTGATATCCTGTCTATCTTTACGAAAACTTATGAAGATGAATTTCTTATGTTTGTTTTTGTTTTCCATATTGCTTGTGCCTCTCTCTTTCCATTACATTTTAGTTTAAAAACCTAAATCGTCCTCCGAATTAAACCACAGATTCAGGAAAATCTTGAAAGAATGTGAATCCTAACTTTGGGGAAATAAATTTCCTTTTTCCGTTTTTGGCGATTTGAAATCCAACTCATTTTTGTTAATGCGGTTGTAGCTCAATAGCAAATGCTTCGTGAAATTTATGGATACGATTGTTGTGTTTAGTACTATAGACAAACAACTGTTCGTTATTATAGGCCAGATATTCTCGACAGTCAACAACAACTTTGTGGAAAACGGAGAAGCGGCCTCAGACGAAGGCTTCGAATACGAGGGAACTTCACGCACGAGCTGCGCTGTTTCATAACTTCAACATTGCCAGCTATTCCGGCGGCATGGTTGATTGAGTCAGCAGAAAGGGAATTTTATTGCCAGTTCTACTGAAAGACTGTATTTATTTATCAATAAAAACAGATCACGCAGATTATTTTGGTGGATACGAAACCTTACCTGTTCTCAACAATTCTTTTGTGGGAAAATCACAGGCTCGCATGCAAATATATTTGTGTTTAGATCCATGTAAACATAAGTTTAGTTATAATAGTATTACATGACCAGTGGAGAAAGCACACACACACACCCGCACTTATATGTGGATCATCTATAAATCATCATAAATGTAACAAAACTAAACTCCAGTTTCCACCACCATTGCCTCTGAGTGCGTGACGAGACGAAGGTGAAGGGGCAGAGAGTGAGTGTGTGCAGGAATTGGACAGACCGAGGCAAAGGCACAAGACAAGAACGTAGAAGAGAGGCAACTGGGTAGTCAGTTTGGTTATCGACGTGAAAGGGAATGACTAGGTCAGCCATTTTGACCTCTGGGGAGTCGTTATCCTTGGTCAAATCATCCTATGAACGGAGTATTATCTGGGGGATCAATTGAATTACTTATGGCGAGAGAACACGATAATTGGGACAGGAGAGATTTCTTTCCACTATTGTACGACTTTACATTTCGATATAGAATCTAATTAGTTATTATTTCCTGGAAGGAATACAGCAACCTAGCGTCCTTACGTTGACCAGGCCAGAGGAAAACAAGACTGAGAATGTGAACAGACTACATATTTAGTTTTAACATGCAAATCATATTCACTTCTTAATTATATTCACTCCATTGTTCTGTAGCCCCAATGAAGCCACTTCAGTGTACCATACATCAGGAGTGTCCCCACTGACCTACTTTGTGCCATAAAATGCCCTGATGAAGGGAAAATAAAATTGCTATTGAATTAAGCGTTTTTTTTAAACCTCATATTCGACTAATTATCGCCGCAGTAAAAATGAACTTTGGAAAATCCTGGCCAATCAGCTTTATGTCTACAATTGCAATTTCATTTTCGGGAAAAAATTTGAGGCACGTTTGATGAGTACTTCTATTGTTACACGTTATATATATATATATATATATATATATATATATATATATATATATATATATATATATATATGTATATATATATAATATATATATATATATAATATTATATATATATATATATATATATATATATATATATATATATATATACATGGGACAATGGCACACATCAGGTATTCAGTTACGGTCTGTAATTACAGGTATTTCAATATGTATTGTGAAGCCTGTACTGAATGCCATAACAGTTGTATTATACACAGGTTGTAATAAATAAACTGATAAATAATATCAAGTAATCAGATACAACTTTCAAAAGACATTTTTGATCAAATATTAACAAGGTTTGATGAGCAATCACTGCTTCATGAATTTTTATTTTCAAGGTAATATAACAACAATTCACTCGAGGGGAAGTAACCAGATAACTCGATCTTGTAACAAGTAATCTATAATGATAAAAATTCCGAATGACCAATGGCAGTTTTCATGGCATGCCAATCAACCTCTAAATATCTAAGAGAATATAATGTCCAAATTTCCATGTGAAACAAGTAATTATAAACAAATATTGTTCATGACGAAGCTACAATATCCAGAATACTTGGATATAAACATAATATGAATATTCAAATTAAAAACAATATTTCCCTACCCAAATTATCCACCAGAACTACAGCCAGATCCAGGACTAAATAAAGATATTAATCCAACCACTACGTCTCAGCAACAAGCATCATTTTAACTTCCTTCTGCCTAACTATTTTGTCAACATGAAGAAGAATCCAGGTGCTCTCTCTCTCTCTCAAGTTGGGAAGGAGAGGAAGTGTGGAATCATTTTTGGAACTCGTAACATTTGCAAACTATCTTATGAATGAATGCAGGAAAGAGAGAGGTGGTGGTAAAATACAGACCACCAGACGCCCCTACTCTAATGGACGAAACCCACAGGGTGAGAGCGCTAGACCTACGCCTCTTCTCTAATGGACGAAACCAATCGCAGTCCTCTAATTACCAAGGACGTCATTTGCTTATTTCACTTCTCAGGTGAACTGAATAATATCGGGTGATTATTCTGAAGGAACTGGAAAATTTGACTGCCCAATATAGGAGTTGAATCTGGATTGCATCCTTTAGTGAGTGTGTCATCAAATCACACCATAAACCTTTATAGACTTACATGATGTACACACACACATACACATCTATACATACATTAAACATGTATAAGAATATGGAAACTGAATGACCAAGAACGGCAGCAAAAGAACGAGGCAAAATCTCCAGCCATAAACAGAGGGACACAAGAAGACTTGACTGTTCAGTTGTGGAACCAGTTGTTTGATGGTCAAAGACTCAACCCAGAACGCATAATAAGGTTGACCACAGTGCTTTTGAATCTAGAAAGGAATCCAATCGTTGTACGAAGTGTTTGGAAACGTTGGCTTGAAATAACATTAACTTGCAGCAACGCTACTAACACTATTTGTACCATGTATCCGACTTTCTATAAACTGACAATATATATATATATATATATATATATATATATATATATATATATATATATATATATATGTCACTACATTAAAATGGTATGTTTATATATACTTATGCTTATATATGCATATGCATAATGTATATGTATATGCCTATATATATATATTATATATATATATATATATATAATATATATATATATATATATATATATATATTATATATATATATATATATATATATATATATATAGTGTGTATATATATATCCTATATAATAATATAATATATATATATTATATATATATATATATAATATATATATATTAATATTATATATAATCCCTATATACATATAATTATATATATATATAATAATAATATATATATTATATATAATAATATATATTACATATATATATATATATATATATATCTATATATATATATATATATATAATATATATATATATATTATATATATATATATATATGTATATATATATAATACCGATATATATATATATAGATATTATATATATATATATGTGTGTGTGTGTATACTGTATATATACATATACTATATAAGCTGAAAGATGGGCTAAAACTGTATGCATACGAGTGTGTGTGTGTGTGTGTGAGAGAGAGAGAGACACACACACAGAGAGACAGAGAGACGGGGTGGGCGGCGGCGCCTTACTTTCAAGGGAATATTTGACACCTACTAAAATTAAGAGTGAGAGATAACAATGGCTGGACTTTTAGAGAAGACCAAGGAAAGAATGGGATTTATTTCCCAAGACCATGATTTTATGCGCTTAAGAGATCTTCTGGGATTAGTTGTTGCTCGAGTGAAGAGGTTAATGAAATTGCCTCCGTCTAAAAAACGCGGAGCTGCATTGGAGTTTCAAATCTATATATATATATATATTATGTGGGAAAACCTCCATGTATTTCATACGGTAAGCGTGGACACGAAACGGAAGGCAGACCCCCACACACAGGCTCTCTCTCTCTCTCTCGGCAATCACCCCACATCTCTCTCTCTCTCTCTCTCTCTACCTCTCTCTCCATTCTAACAGGTAATGAAAATGAGAGAGTTGCATCATAACATAACGTTTATTTACAAGAATAAATCAATTAACTAAGTAATCCAGTCGTTACAGGCTAACTTAAAACAACTCATTGTCAAGTCACCCAAAAGGTCACACCTTTCCCTGGGAACTCTGTCCCACAGAAATCCAGAACCATCTGTACAAAGATACAGAACACATTCTGGTAAGTACACACACAAGTTCAAAGACAAAGTTATTAAAATGGAACATCTTACAAGATATCAAACAAGCCACCCCTTTGGCTAAAGTAAAGGTAACACTTACCCATTCCAACAAAAAAAAAAAAAGGAATATCACTCACTGATAAATAAAACACTTTGGCATCTGCCATCATGGCTTCGCCTTCCTCCCCGAATGTCTGTGCAAGTCTTCCATAAACTTGGCATTATGAATAGAAGAGGCGCACACGCACGTACGAACACACAGTTCGCTAGCACCTCGCGGTTCTAGCTGCATCTAGTTTCACAAAGGCACTTTGGGAAGAGTTCATAAACTGTCGTACATTGACTCGACAAACTAAGCATTTTTATCTCACGCCATCCCCTAGAAACTCATTCATCAGCTATGCTCAGGTCGTTACTCTGCTCTGTCCTCCACATTCCACAGGTTACAGAGAATGCACGAACAATACATAATTAATCAAAAACCCTATGTCTTACAGATGCTCGGCCTCGCACCTATATGCTAGCTCCGCCTAGCAAAATTGCTTATACAATATAAAACATTGGCCGGCTTAAAATAAAAATAAGTAAAACTGCACGTCTCTGGCATTATAAAATAAAGTCTTATCACGCTTTAAATCTCCCAATAACCAAGACGCATTTTTGCTCTCATATTTTCGGCATTAGGATTCTTGAACATCCCTCTTCGCTTGTCTGCAAGTAGCTGAACAGACAGCAACAGGCTATAGCAGGCTGTAGCAACTGTAGGAAGACGGAATGCCTCCCTCATCGTAGAAGACTCTCACGGCTTCTTGTAGATCCCCAAAAAAACACGCTGTAGAATTCTCTCGAACACCCACGTGGAAATACTTGTAATCACCATGGACAACATGGCAGCAACCTCTCTTCACGGCGGTGGACGGTAGTGCTTGCGTGTCGGTGAACTTTTGGGCGTTAGTATGTCAGTCAGGTCTTTGGTCAATCTAAGAAAATTAACCCAAACATACTACTTCTATCAAACAATGATCTCAAAAAGGTCAGAAATACTAACTGAACGTCTCCCAATTAACTCCCTTAAATATGACTACTAAAATGATAAGTCATTATCACAACTCTCTAAGAAAAAGAAACATCAAGTTCTCCAATTCAATTCTCCAAACTCGCACATCAGCACACCACACAACTCAGAAATCACAGCAACTCCACGGGAATTCTGCACTCACATTTCGAACTCGAATGTGCTCACACACAAAAAAAAAAAAAAAAAAAATTCGTAACGAGCTCAAGAAAGAAAAGAATCACGTAACACCCAGACCCAAAAATATTCTCGCAAGTTCTGACATTTAAACAACCCACAAAATCAGTAAAAACCTCCAGCTTTTAACAGCAAAAACCCCTTTACTGCTCAATAATTAATCACAATGAGACTTAATGTCAAACTCCCATTTCGTAAACAGCAACCCTCGAAAAAATTACACCTCCCGGTAAAATCAAATCTCCCGTCCAAAAAAAGAAATGTTATTTAAACTCAATCCCCTAATCATATCTCTCATAGGAAAAGGAAGAAAAATAATAAAAAAAAAGAATAATCACAAGCAGATTTCCCCAATCACAAAATACATAATACATGTATAAATGCCCCATAACTCCCGCGTTTTCCCCAAGAAATGCTCCATGTAAAGTTATGGAATTTGCCAGAAAGCAAACTCTCATACATGCGCTTTCGTGAAATGCTATAGCCACATTTCCAGATATTGCAAAAAATTCTGATCTGTCACCATCAGAAGAAAAGAAACAGCACAGCTCAGCACACGGCTCATCACATCGCTTGTCAGCAGAAAAATCACCTGCGGACGCATGCTCAAACAACAGCACAAAAATTGTCTAGTAAGACACATAAGTTTGGAAACTCATGATTCTCAAGAAAAAAAAAAAGGTCTAACTGACACATTTCACAGAATTAACTCCAGGATATGACTAATGTGTTCAAAAATTTGTCTCGAAGACTTATTCTCTCAACATGACTTTTCCCAAATTATATTTCTCCAAGAATAACACACTTGTGAACATGAAAAATGCACACACATCTCCAAATGACTCGTAATGCAGTAATGCCATTCGCCTCTAAATAGTCACGAAATCAAAAAAGAGAACCACAGAAAACTTCTCTTGTCTCGAAAAAACTCCATAACCACAAAAAAAAGGGTTACCCGCCCAAGATTAATTCCAACTCCATTATGAGACATCATATCAATAATAACACCACTCCGGTTATAGAAATATTTCCTCCATTTGGTTAATAACCAACCCCCTATATTATTCTCTTATTTCTCCAATAGCCACATGTCAGTAAAAAAAAAAGACACCACTCCAAGAATAGAGAATAATCACCTCTATTTCGGCAAATACAAAATATTTACCTCTATTTCCACAATAACTCCATGTGGAACAAAACAAGGCTCCAAATAATATATCTCCAAAAAATGTGCACTCAAGGCATCTAACTCACACACTCCCAAATATTGCCCCATAATCTCCAAATATGTGTCTCCATTTGCAACAAAGATGGCTGCAAAATAATTGAACCAAACATAGCTCATACCACTATTGGCAAATATCAAAAATGGCCAAAAATATATCTCCCATATATTATATCTCAAATATAACTCCAAAATAATATATACCTCCAATTATCTCCCCAAATATAATATATCTCATTATAAACTCAATTATAACTCCAATTCTCCAGAGAATAACTCAATGTTATAGTCAAAAACTATAAAAACTCTCTCCGTTTAGCATAACTGCTAAAAAAGGGCAAAAACTCGGCAAATAAAACTGTCTAGAAAGTTCTAGAAAAAACCACCAATGTGCCACAACTCATTATAACAGAACTCCAAATTCACAGTGTCTAAGCAAAGACTTCCCCATATGCACTACGACATAGCCATTAGAAAACTTAACCAAGTTTCCTATCTCTCACAAAGTTGTCACAAATACAACAAGGGTATTGTGCAAGAAAACTCACAATTTCTGGAACATAAATATCCAGAGAAAAAATGTAGTGCCATTATGTATGCAATCAAAACGTGCAAGAAAATCTCCCATATATTACTCTATAGCATCAAATAGCTAAAACACGAACACTTTCTCTTAAATGACTCTAAGTCATGAACTGAGATAATATTCACACTAACTGGAGAGAAAAAACAAACTCAAATTCACCCATGGTAAAAAAAAACTTGTGTCAGCGATGGCTAACTTCCAAAAAAGGAGAAAAGAAAAATCAACGGCACCATTAACTATCTCCCGTAACTCACTAGATGTCAAGCAATTATCTGCTGAACTCATAAAAAAAAGGAAAAAAAAAACTAAAACAATGTGTTGTTAGTTCTTCCCATAATCACAAAAGATTTCACCTCCCTTGATAGCATTAAAACACCCACGTATTAGTATATAAAAAATCAGTATCAGAAATATCATTATCACAAAATCACCAAAAAAATTGCTATCATCAAAATCATCAGTATCAGTACAAAAAAACATCACCAATGTTAATGCTTATCCATTCTCCAAAAATTCAGCACAAAATTCAGCAAAATTCAGCAAAATTCCACACAACTCACCAAGATTCAGCCAGATTCATCAAGATTCAGCAAAACTCATCCCCGTGAATCACTGAAATATTCTCCAAAGTTACAAAAACTGAACAATTAATTAACACAAGACTTCTCCCATTAATTCATCGTAATAATTCTCCTTGAATAATTATCTGTAATAATTATTGAATAATCTCCCATGAAATATCTCAAATCTCTCGTAAAACAATTCTCCCGTAATGATAATTATACTTAAGCAAACCTCCCGTGACACATCTCAAGTATAATAATTATTAATAATAATAATAATAATAACTCTCCAAAGCAATAATTCTCTTGCAAGGGTGAAATTCAAATAGCATACAACAGTATTGCTGAATCCTATGACATACAATTTCTCCAGCATGCAACACCATGACATAACACCATTGCCACACAACACAGATACAACACCAATCATCGGCATTTCAAAGTAATTTCTCCAACACAATAAAAAAAAATAATCTGTGTATCCCCCTTATATTTGTGTCTTTCAAGGCACAAAGAAACATATAACACATCCCGTGCATGTTAACTACTTTTCCCCTCATTTTCGGAAAAGAAAAAATCTCTTTTTATTTCCTTTTCTCTTCATCCAAGAGAGAAAAAAAAATCTCTTTTCTAAAAAAAAGACTCTACGGGCATTTCACTTCATCAACTTATCAATCAGCTGATGTCTTAGCATTCAATGTCAAGGCCAAATCCATCTCCCAACACTAAGAAAAAAAAGGAAAAGGGGGAATTCACCCACACTGAGACAAAAAAATTTCTCCCCCCCTGAGAACAACCCCTCAGTCAAGCGGCAGAACAGCCCATCTCGCAATACCCTCCCCTGCACTATCTCACGAGTGAGGCTAGTGGTACCCATGCAACTACCCTCCCAAGGGATGCCCGTACACCCTCGCAATGCAAGGCGCCTCTCTGCAGAAATATGCTGAGCCCTTAAAATTGTGGCCGCTCTGTGTCTCTAAGCCAAATCTGCTTATATAAGCACAGTTCTCATGCATAGAAAAATACACTCCTATGTTTTAAACAAAGACGAATGCATACGTCTATTATAAACACGTGCAAATAAAGAAAACACGTCACTATGGGGAAAGAAAAAATTGTTTTGACCTCTTGAACCAATCCCATAACCCTGAAATATTTCAAACCCACTCCTTTTTGATAAACAATAGTTTAACACTCACCACTCCATAATGGGAGCAAAAGGAACTCGAAATTCTTCGTAAAAACGCGTAAATCTCGTCGGCACAATACAAACGCGACCGGTGAGATGACCACTAGCAACACTCACTTACAAACTAGACTGAGTTGCTTGTCTCACGACTCCCACCCTGAAGAATCTTGGTACGAGCAAATTTGATGACCCTAATAGAAAATCTTTCCTCATCCCCCCATCTCACGGACGGACATTTTCTCTACCCCTTTTTTCTAACTGGCCAACCATCCCTACATTGGCGTTCCTAGGCATAGAAAAACAAGAAAACTTTCATATCCCCTCTTTAACCGTCTGCCACCACTATTACATGGGAAAACCTCCATGTATTTCATACGGTAAGCGTGGACACGAAACGGAAGGCAGACCCCCACACACAGGCTCTCTCTCTCTCTCTCGGCAATCACCCCACATCTCTCTCTCTCTCTCTCTCTACCTCTTTCTCTCCATTCTAACAGGTAATGAAAATGAGAGAGTTGCATCATAACATAACGTTTATTTACAAGAATAAATCAATTAACTAAGTAATCCAGTCTTACAGACTAACTTAAAACAACTCATTGTCAAGTCACCCAAAAGGTCACACCTTTCCCTGGGAACTCTGTCCCACAGAAATCCAGAACCATCTGTACAAAGATACAGAACACATTCTGGTAAGTACACACACAAGTTCAAAGACAAAGTTATTAAAATGGAACATCTTACAAGATATCAAACAAGCCACCCCTTTGGCTAAAGTAAAGGTAACACTACCCATTCCAACCGGAATATCACTCACTGATAAATAAAAACACTTTGGCATCTGCCATCATGGCTTCGCCTTCCTCCCCGAATGTCTGTGCAAGTCTTCCCATAAACTTGGCATTATGAATAGAAGAGGCGCACACGCACATACGAACACACAGTTCGCTAGCACCTCGCGGTTCTAGCTGCATCTGGTTTCAACAAAGGCACTTTGGGAAGAGTTCATAAACTGTCGTACATTGACTCGACAAACTAAGCATTTTTATCTCACGCCATCCCCTAGAAACTCATTCATCAGCTAGCTCAGGTCGTTACTCTGCTCTGTCCTCCACATTCCACAGGTTACAGAGAATGCACGAACAATACATAATTAATCAAAACCCTATCTTACATATATATATATATATATATATATATATATATATATATATATCCTATATATATATATATATATATATATAGTATATATATATATATTATATATATATAATTTGAAAACTCCAAGGCAGCTCGTTTTAGACGGAGGCAATTTCATTAACCTCTTCACTCGAGCAACAACTAATCCCAGAAGATCTCTTAAGCGCATAAAATCTATGGTCTTGGGAAATAAATCCCTCCCATTTCTTTCCTGGTCTTCTCTAAAAGTCCAGCCATTGTTATCTCTCACTCTTAATTTTAGTAGGTGTCAAATATTCCCTTGAAAGTAAGGCGCCGACGCCCACCCGTCTCTCTGTCTCTCTGTGTGTGTGTCTCTCTCTCTCACACACACACACACACACACACACACACACACACACACACACACACACACTCGTATGCATACAGTTTAGCCCAATCTTTCAGCTTATATAGTATATGTATATATACAGTATACATAATATATATATATATATATATATATATATCTATATATATATATATAATATATATATCTATATATATATATATATATATATATATATATATATATATATATATATATATATATATATATATATATATATATATATATATATATTATATATATATATATATATATATATATTATATATATATATGATATATATATATATATATGTATATATATATATATATATATATATATATATATATATATATGTATATATATATATATATATATATATATATATATATATATATATATATATATATATATATATATATTATATATATATATATATATATATATATATATATATATATATATAAAATATATATATATATATATATATAGGCATATACATATACATTATGCATATGCATATATAAGCATAAGTATATATAAACATACCATTTTAATGTAGTGACAAAGAATCTGTTGAAAGTCACAAAAATGCACAGAAACTGGAGATGTTAATGATATTTTGGGAAACACAAAAATATCTTTGACGTTGCTGATCCTGAATAAATCTCGTCACAATGCGTGCAACTCGTTTTCATCGATTGTGTGATGCAACCTTTTTTTTTTCTTTCTTTCCGTGTAACTGCAACATTTAATCCCCTTTACAAGTTCCCCCGAGGAACAATATTTCACCTTAAGACATTTCCCTCACTATCTTGTCTTTATTCTTTGTAATTATGATATGAAAGTTGTCCTAAAAAGTCTATTCTTAGAATTCCTGTCCAGTTATGAAGCATAAATCGACAGAAAGGCGAGTTCTGTCATCTCACTTTTTCAAATGATGTTTATTCAATTCTACACTAATTTTTTTTTTAATCGAGACTCGACAGGAGGATAAGTTGAAAATATTAAGTTCCTCAGGTTTTAAATCGTGTCTTGAACGTTTCTGACATTCATTATTTCGATTTAGGTATATATAATCCCAGCACCACACCCATGAGCCTCCCGTTCAGTAAAACTTAAACAAAAGAAGGTAACTATTTCTTTAAAGGTAAATTTAAAATATATTTGAACACGAGTTTCGTGCTGATCATTTTAAGGAGACTTACGATCACACATAAAAACTCTAATATTAAATAATATTTGAACTAAAATAATACTAAATTTTACTATACATTTTGGATCATATGACCCTAAAGACCACTCGGCTATCCCATGTACACAAAAACACTTCGGTATGTTAAATTAACTATCATCTTGAAGTGGTTTACCTAGTTCCAAAGTGTCGAATGGTTGAATAGCGGTTGTTTGAATTATTAAATGGGAACTGCCTTTGCTGATGGGATGGGCTGAAAAGCACGGTATTGTTGTTTCTGTTTTTAGGGTACGGTGGGCTGAAAAGCACGGTATGTTGTTTCTGTAGAGTAAAAACGTTTAGAGTACCGGTACAGTACAGTATTTCTGATATATTATATGATACATTTTTCAGTACGTGAAGAATAAATAGACCGTGCCGGACTTTTAATCTTTGTTTTCAGTTGCTATTTGACCATTTTTTCCATTATTTTGTTATCTTATTTGATAATTGTTGTTTTTGTTGTTACTATAAACTGCCTTGGTAACAAACCTTTACTTCCGGTACTCTGTGAAATTCGCGTTCCTCCACCGATAGTTATGTATCTGTAAGTGTGGATAGTTACAGTAACCATAGTATTGGATTCGGCCTATGGTAGCAGAAGATTGTTCAATCTTATCCCCGACGTTTATTTTAAAGTATTATATATATATATATATATATATATATATATATATATATATATATACATATATCATATATATATATATACATATATACACACATATATAAATTTATTTCTAATGTGACAAATATCGATGCGGATTCCAAGTTGTGAAGATGCGTAAGATTACAATGAAAGAGACCAGGTATTAGGGTAAACAATCATGGACGATCCATCGTCATCACGCTGGCCGGGTCTTATTCACTCAATATTTAATTGGTGAAACAAGAATACAATTACAACTTTAAGCATACTATTCAAAAGATTGAAGTTTCGTCAACATAATGTGATATATGAAAGCCCCATACGAACTAAAATAAGCATGTGACGCTCTTTGTAAAATATGTTTTCAAGGCAGTTTTGAAATCTAATATGGCGGCTATCGTCAGGCTGGCCGTTCTAACCACGGACAATCCACCATCTTTACCAGCCTTCCCAGCACTCATTTGAACAATGTTAGCGTATATATGTAACGTTTATTGATCTTACTCAAGGTTGCAGTTGTAATCAGCACAATAAAACAACATTTTGTTGCCTATATTATTAAAAGTAGGAAACTTCTTATTCCCGGGGTCATGGTTTGAACTGAATTCATTTTTACCTTGTAATCAGTGGTTTATCTTTACTGTCGTCACAACTAGAACTCCACAGTGCTTATTTGATTGTAATTATACACATTATTGGTCTTAATCCACTCACAATTGCACTTGAACTACGTTGCTGTTCCTGGTTCCTAAGCGCTCACTCCACAAACACAGTTACGAGCAGCAGACGACGACACTGTTGATGAGGTGCAAAGCTATATTCCCTTAATTGTTTACTTTACTCATTATTTAGTTTAACTTTACTTTGTTACTTCAAAATGTTTATTTAATTCATGTCTATTATCCCTTTTATGTAACCAAATTACGGTACACGGACGGGATGCCGAATGCTTTTTGTCGAGGGACAAGAAGCAGAAGCCAGGAAGCCGAACGAACAGACACAATGCCGAACAGACATTAAGTCGAACGGACAAAATGCCGAATATTGCTAAGATTACGAAAGATAAATATAAGCAAAAATAATAATAGTTAAGATTTTTTTCTTCAATGAAGTTGACTTTTCACTAATTCGATAATTACTATTTAACTGCTTGTTTAATTAAACAATTACCTAGTTTTACTAATACTGCTTTGTAGTTATATATATTTTTTCTATATTCAAATTTGACTATGGAAATTGCTTCATAATGGATATTCATACGTTGTCGATAAAACTGTTAAAGAAACTACTTACTGGAGATGTGAGCGACGAAAAGTGTGCAATGGTAGAATTAGAACGATCGGTGATACCGAACACGGACAAGCTTCAGATCATTCACATCCTCCCGACGGTGTTCATAATACCATTTTAAAAGCTTTGGATAAAATGAAGACTACAGCAGAACAAACAGAAGAGGTAACAAGCCGTGTAGATGTACATGATTTATTTGACGAATTGGTGAATTCCTTAGATGCTGAAAACTGATGAATTACTAAGTGATTTTTTGGTTTACTTCGAAAGTACGTGGTTAGGGATAATCCAGCGAGGTCGAAGAAGGAAACCATTGTTTGATGTTGATTTGTGGTCTGTTCACACTAGAGTTAATGATAATTTACCGAGAACAAACAATTCCCTTGACAGCTAGCATCATTCTTTTAAAAAGAGAATTAATGTAACCCATCCAACACTCAACCAAATTACTAAAGGTTATCAGAAATGAACAAGCATGTAATGAAATTCTAATTGAGCAGGCTTCTGCAGGATTAATATATCACGACCTAACAAGAAATACGAAGCCATTAACGATAGAATAAAATCCATATTTTGTTCTTATGATAGGGACGAAGGATTAGCGTTTCTACGATCTCTGGCTCACAATTTTTAAGTATTTTACTTTTAAAAACATTGTCGAAATAAAATAATTATCAAGCATTTTACTTTTATTTTGCTCCTTTTGTCTTTTATATGTGTTCTGAAATTTTCAAAACAAACAAAGAAAAAGCCATCTAATCGATTTTCTAACGACTGAAGAAAAAAAAAAACTATTATTGTTTTTTTCTTATAGTCAAATTTGAATAAAGAAAAAAAATATTTAACTACAAAGCAGTATTAGTAAACTAGGTAACTGTTAATTAAACAAGCAGTTAAATAGTAATTATCGAATTAGTGAAAAGTTATCTATATCTCTCAGCAAATGTTATCATCCATATTATTATTTTTGCTTATATTTATCTTTCGTAATCTTAGCAATATTCGGCATTTTGTCCGTTCGACTTAATGTCTGTTCGGCATTATGTCTGTTCGGCATTATGTCTGTTCGGCTTTCTGTCCGTTCGGCTTCCTGGCTTCTGCTTCTTGTCCTTCGGCAAAAATGCATTCGGCATCCCGTCCGTGCACGCCAAATTACCCCGAAAAATTACAGATATTTCTGAAGTAGATGCAATCCAGGATGTATGGATCCTGATACATCCAATGTTTCTAACCTTGTCGTACATCTGGCTGCCGAAAACCATCGCGGAGCAGACGACGGATTAGTGGTTTTATATATATATATATATATATATATTTTTCTAGCACTTTTCATTGATTTAAGTCTATATTAGTATTTTGATTTTTTTTAATAACTGTATGCCAGAAATAAATGTAACCTTTAATGTTTGTATGCTAAGAATGGCAAAATCATCGTTGCCACATTAGTGGAGCTTCACACATACGCCAATGCATTATTATAAACTGTTTCATGAATTCTAGTTGTCATAGTAATGCAATAATGATAAAATTGCTCTAATATTTATGTATATATACTTCCCATACATAGGCTAATTTCACCAATTTCCACGTTTCGTGTAAGTCTATACCCAGTTTGGAGGGTGAACACATACCAATTCGCAACAGTGAATTCGATGTGAAATAAAATGCACGATGAAATAATACACTATAGCAAAATCTCGTTCTGATACGAGTGTTCGTTACAGAAATATTGCCAAAAAACGTGCTTGCACTGTCTCTGAAACCACAGTAGGTATGCTGCTTATTTTTTCACAAGCTAGCTATTGTATAAATCTGTATTTTCTCAATCAAACATGCTCCTCAATGCTAACTTTAATCATTTAACGACTTTGGCTGGTCATTGCAAATTCGGCCCATTAATTTCTTATATTGCGAAAACAGACAAGAGGCCCAGGGAGCGAAAGCGATTGTGTCACACTACGGCGGTAATCCGGCAGTAAACATCTTCATATATCCAAAAAGTAAATAATAAAGATATATATGCGCATTACGATTACATGAATAGCTGATAACAATTGCATAATTAGAATGGGTAAAACTGGTGTTTTTCTGCAAAGAGAGTTGAGTATAGCAATTCATTTACAATTGGTACGGAAGTCAAGATGTCGTGACGTCATAATACAGGACTTAAAAAAAACGTTCTAATTCCGAAAAATAATTACTTAAATTTGAGTCAGGAATCAAGTTACTTTTTCAATAACGAATATTTTCAAATTAATCATCATAAATATGTAAAATATTGATGTTTTACTATTTTATTTAAATAATTATCTTTTTTTTTATTAAAAATCTTATTACAATTATCAATTAATTATTTACAAAATTTTCATAATTATATCAATAATATTAGATATTAAGTACATCAATTATATGAATTCAAATATTATTCATTCACATACTTACTTGTGAAATGTTTTCGAAGTTCATATGCATTTGATAATACCCATTTTGTGTACTTTATTTTACATTTTAATATTGAAATTATTTGACTTTGTAACACCTCTTCTCTGCTGTACCACAAACAATTTACATACTCAATAATAAGTATACTTAATGTATTGTTGTTCTTCTTTTCTTTCTTTATAATCGAAATCCAACATCAATACTTTTATTGGATACTGAACTTTTATATCACATACTTCTTCAATGAAATTCTGGAACCACTTCCAAATATTTTTAACATATTTACAAAAATAGACAATATGCAGATGATTTTCATTTTCCATACATTTATTGCAAAAATTATTATCAGCAATATTCAATATCTTCAGTCTCTCCTTAGTAGCCAAAGATTCATACAAAAATCTATACATAATACTTCTTTGATAGGGGTCAACGAATTTGCATACAAGGTTACTCCATATATTACCCCAATTATGCAACGGGTATCTCTCAATTACAATGGGCTTATGGGTTGGCATCAAATACTGATAAATATTCTTACTTTTGACGTATGGAAAATTAGGCATTCTTAATAATTTCCTTACATTACCAATAATGATATTATAAAAAGGAGTAGCAACATAAGACATATTAAGGCAATCTTCTACAACCCATAACAAATTTATTCTAATAACATGTGTAATATAAGACTAATTCTCGTCCATAACTATCAGATAACATAATATTCAAGAATGTACTTGTTAAAATAGCTGCTGCTTTATAAATAACATTAATAACCCCAATACCACCTTCTGTTTTTGGCAGATACAAGGAATCCCTTTTAATTGGTTGGTAAGTTCCACACCACAAATACCGGAAAACAGATTGTTCTATAATTTTTGCTTTCTCTTTCCCTAATGGAAATACATGACACATGTACCAGACTTTACTTAAAATAAGGGCATTTACAATATAGAACCTTTTGATATAAAGACAAGTATCGAGTCGAAAGCATATTTATTTTTACCTTAACTTTATTGATTAAAGCATCCCAGTTCTCATTTACCATTTCCTTATAATCATTGGTTATCAATATGCCTAATACCATACACTTATTTTTCTGTTGTATCCAATCAAGTGGCCATACATTTTTGTCCTTCCAATTACCTAAACCCATGACGCAAGTCTTATCTCTATTTAGTTCTGCACCAGTAGCTAGCTCAAATTGCTTTATAATACTAAAAACTACTTTAATACTTCTTTCTTTACTAACAAAAACTGAGCTGTCATCAGCAAAACCTACAACAGAACACTGGAACCCATTAGGGAGGTTCACTGGCACAATTGCATTGCTTTGTTTAATTGTTCTGCATAAAAGATTCTTAAACAATATATATGCTATCATTGACATCGGACATCCTTGCCTTATGGATCTCTCAACAGGAAAAAAGCCGCTAACAATCCCATTTACACAAACTGCACTTAAGCATCCAGTATATAACATTCTCATTTTCATGATAAACAAATCACTAAAACCCATCCGTGAGAGTGTTTTAAACATGAAACTCAAATTAACTTTATCGAACGCCTTACTCCAATCCAGGTTAATTAGAGCACAATCCAAATTATTTTCATTTGCATAATAAGTTACATCCCTAATTAGAGTATTACATTTCACTATTGATCTTCCCTTAACCGAGCAAAATTGTTCTCGTGATATAACTTTATGAAGGACATTTTTTAATCTATTAGCCAAAATTTTTGCAATGCAATTGTAATCTGTATTCAGTAAAGAAATAGGTCTCCAGTTTTTAAACACAATAAATCACCACTTATAGGTACTCATTTCAAGATACCCTTTTTTTTGTTTTTTGGCTTTTTCCTAATTCTAAATTCAAGGTCTAAATCTATCGCAAACTTAATCATTTCAGAGAACTCTGACTTAATTACATTCTGTCTTTAAAATAGAATTCCAGAGGAAGACCATCTTCACCGGGAGTTCCGCCTTTATTCATCATCTTTAACGTATTTAATACCTCATCGACAGATACCTTTCTACATAACATTTCATTGTCCTCATCCTCATCAGTTATTGTGCTCTCTATACAATTAAGGAAACTATCTTGTAGCTGTTCATCAGTATTTATCTTTGTGAACAGTTTTTCATAGTGATCCTTTACATGACAGACTATCGCCTCTGTGTTGTCGAGCGTCACACCGCTTTCTAACCTCAGTTGCCTAATACTATTTCGCTTCCCTCTGAGTTTCTCTTTACCTAATAAATTTGCAGATAATCTCTCTCCTTTTATTCTCTCTTCTGTCCTTAACCTAACCTTTATACCTTCACATATTTCATCTTTTATTGATTTCATTCTATCTTTTATAGCCTTCATCTCTTCAAATTTATTGTAACCTACAGAAACTTTACTTGATAAGTATTCAAGATAATTTTGCAAAAATTTAGAGTGCCATATTTCTCTTGTATAGCTTGTTTAGACAGTCTTTATGAAAAACACTTTTAATTTTGGTTTCCCAAACAAATGTATCCCACCATTCCATAATGTTGGAGTATTTAATTTTTTCCTTTTTTAAAAAGTGCCATAATCTTTCAAATTTCTCCATGAAGTCGTCCCTCTCCAATAATGAAACATTTAACTTCCATATTCCTCTACCTATTTTACAACGATTATCAAGCAGAAATTCAGTTAATATCATATTATGGTCTGTTAAAGATAATGGAATATTTTTTACAATTCTTAATATTACTATACAAATCAGTCACCTACACTCGGCAATTCTTGAAGCATAATTACCTAGAATGTACGTATATTCGGGAATATTGTTCATTGAAAACCAACCAAGCGTCCGTTTCAATCCCAAATGCTGTACTAAAGATTTAAGACCTTTTGATACATGCCTCTCATTACCTGTACTAACATCTCTACCCCGAAAGTACGCAATTGAAGTCACCAGCAAAAATCAAATTTGATATGTTGTTCCTTAAATAATACAAAATATCCACGGAGAACAAGTTCTCCCTCTCTCTCTTTTTACTTGAGCCTGATGGTGCGTATACATTCAATAAGGAGAGGTTTATATCATTATACCGTATCCTTGTGAATAATATGTTTCCAGTGTCATCCTTTTCACTGTTATTACTGAAATATTTGACTTTTTATTAAACAGAAAACACGTGCCACCTTTAAAAGCTAGTAGGCATATTCATTACAACCTCAAAGTAGTCCTCTAAATAGTTTATCCTATTCACATCTCTAATATTATGTTCTTGAAGAAATAATACATCAATTTATATTGATCAACTAACATCTTTACTTTCAACTGCTTATTAAGCTCATTTAAACCACAAATATTTAATGAAGCAGTGACTAAAGCCATTTTTAAGGAAATATTAAAATAAATACTTACCTATTATTTACCTATTTTAGCCAGTTTAGAACATTTATTTTTACCATTCTATTATCATCATCCTCAGTTTGTGTTTACCAGAGTTCTGATCACTAAATAGACCATGATCTAATACATTATCAACAAACATATCCTGGCTTCTTTCATTTAAGGGGTTTGACAACTCAGAAAAAACGGAACATTCTCCTTCGCTATTATTCAATACTTTTAAGTTTTTTTCTGTTCCATTGGTGTTTCCTTTTTAAACTGGTAATTTTTACACCTGAACTGTCGTTAACAGTTGCTTGCCATTTTTGTCGTACTGGTATTTGACTTTTATCTCCGTTCCTATTCTTATTACCCTTTTCTTTAGTTGTATTGTTGCCTCTCTTTCCACTCCCTATTAAGGTTTCCTCAGGAATATTCCTCATAGACTCAACATCCATACCATTTTCACCTTCACCCTTTCCTTCTTTATGAAGTTTTTCTTCCGTTGACATTTGCTCGTCTTCTTCACTGTTGACTATTTCTTCGGTTACGATTTGCATGTTGTCTTCGTATTCCACTTTCTTCCGTTTATAATTTCTTCCTTGTGCACATCTTCTCCTTCTGTTTCTACTTGCACAATTTTTCATCAGGAGATAACTGCAAAGAAGCATATATCTCGTCGCCACTGTCTTCACTCATTCGATAATCTTCATTCCCTCCTCTAATCCTTCTTCCTTATTATTTTTTTTCTTCTTTGGTTTTTCCTGAGTATTTCCTCTTGGACCTTTTGTCAGCTGCAACTATTTGTGTATACATCGGTTTTTCTTTCATCTTCACTAATATCAATTCCTCTTTGGCTTATCACTTACCTCTTGTCCCTCAATGTTATTTCCTTCTCTGTGTTTGTTCTCTGTTATCACCATATCCTTCTCTGATTTATTATCATTTCTTTGCCTGCTTATGTCAGGAAAGTCTTTTTGATTCCACATACTAGTTCCTTCCATAATATCGATGTTACAATCTTTCACTAGATGGCCTTCTTGTCCGCATCTGTAACAGGTTCTTTTCTGCCCATTATATATACTTAAGTTAAAACCAGATACACTTATCGATGACGGAATATTGTCTCTAATCTTCATCTTTATTGTCCGTATCCCATTCAGCAGGCCTTTCTTTCAGGGGTCCCATACTGAATCTGTTGCTTCTTATTGAATCCACTTTTCCATACCTGCTCATAATGTTTATTATCAATTCATCAGACAATTCAAAGGGTGCATTCCTTATCGATACATATGTATACGAGGTACTTATATTCACAACTTTCACGCTATACCTCACTTATCTTTGGATCTGCTTATCCTCAAATTGTCTTACTATTTCCAAGAATTTGTTCTCTGAGCTGAACTTAACTACTACTTTATTCCTGCTCACATTCTGTACACCCAAGATGTCAGCAATATCAAGTTTCAATTCTCTGAATAACAGAATACATACATTTTCGATGGACATATAAACCTCCCAGGAATGTAAACCAATGGAGTCCTTTCTCCTTAAAAAGCTTGGAATCGAATCCATGTTGTTTTAGTACTGTATCTCATAAAACAACAAAGAGAACGGGTAAACTTTATCATAAAAAAAAAAAAACGGACCTTCCCCAAGGCAAACGCCTTCCTTGGGGTAAGGCAAACGCCTTGGGGTATGAAACAAACGTTTCCAAGTACCCCGTCTATTTTAGTCTGTATTTGGAACTATTCCTGTACTTATAAACGTTTTCCAATTAAGTCTGTGTACTCACATCACTTCACGATGCGCCTCCATGCATTGTTATCAATGCTTGAGTACATTACATCACCAAAAAATAAAGCCTAAAGTACAGAGCGAATGTAAACACTGGATCCTGCGACGATGCTTCTTCTTCTTCCCAATGATACGAGTGTTCGTTACAGAAATATTGCCAAAAAACGTGCTTGCACTGTCTCTGAAACCACGTAGGTATGCTGCTTATTTTCACAAGCTAGCTATTGTATAAATCTGTATTTTTCTCAATCAAAACATATGCTCCTCAATGCTAACTTTAATCATTTAACGACTTTCTGGTCATTGCAAATTCGGCCCATTAATTTCTTATATTGCGAAAACAGACAAGAGGCCCAGGGAGCGAAAGCGATTGTGTCACACTACGGCGGTAATCCGGCAGTAAAACATCTTCATATATCCAAAAAGTAAATAATAAAGATATATATGCGCATTACGATTATAACAATTACATGAATAGCTGATAACAATCTGCATGAAAACTGGTAAACTGTTTTGCAAGAAAGTTGAGTATAGCAATTCATTTACAATTGGTACGGAAGTCAAGATGTCGTGACGTCATAATACAGGACTTAAAAAAAAACGTTCTAATTCCGAAAAATAATTACTTAAATTTGAGTCAGGAATCAAGTTACTTTTTCAATAACGAATATTTTCAAATTAATCATCATAAATATGTAAAATATTGATGTTTTACTATTTATTTAAATAATTATCTAGTGCATGCTTCGTCGTCGTTTTCTACTAAAAACCGTAGTTTCCTTAAAAACGTCGTGGCAAGGGATTGTTTTACGATTGTTGTGATGAAAGTGCCGAAGCGTCTTTGGGTACAAGTGGTGTGCGGATTTAGCACAGGAAATGGGAAGTTTGTTGACACAAGCGACTCCGCAAACATCGAGTGGCGTCTCCATCTTCTTTAAGTTATTTAATCGTAAGTAAAAATTTCGAAAGCGTTTTGGTGTTGTGGGCCTGCGTTTGGCCACCCTTTTCATTACCCTCTGTTTAAATCTTAAAATATGGGGCCTAAAATTTCTAACGTTGGAGGAAAAATACTTACTTCGAAAGGAGAATAGAGGTCTTTAGCTCCTCTCACCAACAACAATCGTGACTGATGACCATCTCCGGTCCGGTGTCAGGACGCGTTAAAAGTACTTTTTCGGAGGATGGCCAGCCGTGATCACAGTCGGTGAGTTGGTCAGTCCACGCGGCGTTTTATCCAATTCATCCTCTTAGAACATTTGGCTATATTCATAATTTCAAGTCGTATTCAGCAATTCCCGTTTTTATTATTATTATTATTATTATTATTATTATTATTATTATTATTATTATTATTATTATTATTCCCAGTTAAAAATAGGAAACTTTCTGTGGTGTTATTCACATCCATTGTCGACCTCTTCTGCAATATCTAGACTGCTTTGCATAATATACACATTCATTAAGAGTGGAGTCGCTTTTTGAGAGAGGAATTTAATGAACTAGAGACAACTAAATTAAGAGTTGAGAGAGTTAAATGTGAAAGAGAGACAGATAAATAGAGAGAGAGAGAGAGAGAGAGAGAGAGAGAGAGAGAGAGAGAGAGAAGAGAGAGAGAGAGTGTGTGTGTGTGTGTGTGTGTCTTCAGCATCATTAAATTCTTTCTCTCAAAAAACGACTCCACTCTTAATGAAAGTGTGCATTATGCAAAGCAGTCTAGATATTGCATGAGAGGTCGACAGTAGATATGAATACACCACGGAAGGTTTTATTTCAACTGGGAACTTTGTAATAGGCAAGAAGTGAGAAAAAGGAACTTCCCTGAGTTAGAAGGTACAACTTCTTTGAATTAGTAGAATGTTAGAAGGAAGAACTTCCCTGAGTTAGAAATAGAAAGTAGAGCTTCCCCGAGTTGGTTGGATGTTAAAAGGTACGACTTCCCAAAGTCATTAGGAAGTCAGAGATATACCTTCTTCTGAGGTAGAGTGTACAACTTCACTGAGTCAGTAGGACGTTTAGTAGTAGAAATTATTCCCTGAATCAGAAGGTAGAACTTCCCTGAGTCAGAAAGTACAATAAAAACAGGCACAAAAGAGTGGGGGAGAAGGAGCAATGCGATATGTTGAAAATTTTAATGGATTAATTGGTTCTGGCTTCAGAAATGGACGTATACCAAATATTTGAATAAGAAAAACCATCCTGTGTCACGTTTTATTACTAGACAAACCAGCAACAAAACTGCCTAAGTGTTCTGACAAAATGGAATACTTTTATTTAAAGCGAAATTGAACCCATTAGAATATCTGTTAGAATGTGAGAAACAGATCGTCTATAAGTTTATGCCTACTCGCCCACTTCAAAGCCCTCGTTCCAGCCGTTGAAATCCAATTTTCCTGTGTAACGGACGTAAAAGATCCCGCTCTCGGTGTAATTAATTGTTAAAGGAGTGAAATAGCATTCCTGGGAACCATCTGCTCTCCTTTGCTTCCTTTGAATTACATTTCATCTCCTTCCCTCCAGAGTATCTGGCATAATGTCACTCTTCACCTGGAAGTGTTTATCTTCTTATCTAATCTCACCTCAGTACTTCCCATCACGTGTGTATCTTCCATTGAAGCGAAAGGATGCTCCCAATTATAGGTGATGGCTGTTAGGGAAAAGTCAATTTTGCCCCGAAGGTTTTAGTTAATACCGTGTGGTGATTTGGATATTTAAAGTCGTATGTCGTATTTGTTATCAATTACTGAAACTGACTGCGATAAAAACAAGATATATATTAAGTACTAATTTAAAGTGTTGATTTTGTTGAAAATTGTTGACACTCAATTTGATATTGACTAATGGATCTCTCTCTCTCCACCAGCCTCTGCTTGTTGCCAATTTGTTCCTCGTTCATACTGATGTTGGACAAAGGGCCTCTGTTCCCCCCCAGTGACATGAAATTCAAAAAACCCTATTTGATGGATGAATATAAATAGAGAAGTCATCGTATTTATGACTTTGCACTGGCTACTATTCTAGATAGGTTTCAGGAAAAGTTGGAACCAAAGTCCATAAGTGTTTTGACGCGTCCAGCGATTGTCATATATCCATATGTTCCCTTTATCGCTTAAAATACCTATTTGGGTAGAGACTCTAGCCAAAATGGAAATAACCACATGATTGTATATATATATATATATATATATATATATATATATATCTATATATATATATATATATATATATATATACAGAACAAGGGTGTCTGAAGCCATATAACTGATCAGGTTTGGTGTGATGATTCACAGAAATGGTAGGATATAAAATAATATATTAGCCAGTTTCAAACCACGGAAAAAAATAATTAATATATATATATATATATATATATATATATATATATATATATATATATATATATATATACATACATATATATATTATAGGATTTGGCTTTATTTTTTAAACTTCTCTAGGTATAAGAAGGCCCAATGCAATATTTGAAATACACTGACTGTATCCATTCATCTTCATTAACAACATAAGGCTTTTGAATCCAATGTCCAGGGGACAGGGGGTCCTTCCTTCTCACTATTTGCAATGAACGGAGAACAAACAGGTAACAAGGAGAGGGTGTTAGAGAAATTGATCGGTCAATCAATAATGAACTGAGTGTCACCACTTTGCAACTGAAAATACACCTGGTTTTGTTTCTGTCTATGTTTTTATGTATGCAGCCTGTGTATAATTACTATTGAATATTGACAACTCAAACGTATGTATGTATGTTAATTAGCATTGAATCTTGAACAGTCATCTGTATGTAAATATGTATAATCATGGAATATTGACAAGTCAAACGTATTTATGTATGTATAATGACCATTTAATACTGACAAGTCAGGATTATGTTTGTATGTATAATCACATTGAAATACGACAAGTCAAAACGCAGCCAAGACAACACAGCTGACCTCTGATTCAGCCAGAGTGAACGAAAACCCTGGACAGCAGAGAAAAGAAAACGAATTCAGATTGTCTCCAAAATCAGTCAGAACCAAAAACCAAAAGAGGCCAACAACCTTCGAGGCAAATTTTACTTTCCTTTAACAAGTGACACCTGATTGGGAATATATATCCTTTATCTTTAATGGAAGACAACTCTTGAGGGGAAGAAGGCCTGGGAATAAGGGGAGAGGAAATACGCTTATGCAATGTCATGGCACATAACGAGCATGAAAAAAATATACCAACGTTTATAAAATGAATTTTTCCACTTCAGTGTCATCAGTGTAGGAATGAAATGTCTCGTGTGGCATCATTGCAGCTTGTTTCGTGATATGACTGAGGTTTTCCCTGAATCTGGCAGTTGTTCATATAACAACAGATTCAGATTGATCCCGACAGAACGCAAAACAATTATGGCATTTTGTACTTGAAAATATTATTCCACGTTTTAATTTTCGCTCTGAACGTTTGTGTTTGTATCCTTCGTAAGTTTTGTTTTGCTTGCGTGTATGGAGTTTTTACGCTGCTCGGAACCAGTGGCTATTCAGCAACGGGACCAACGGCTTTAAGGACTTCCGAACCAGAAATACACATCTCTCACCCCTCAATGGCATGCCCGAGAATCGAACTTGCGGCCACCAAGGTGGCAGGCAAAGGCCATACACCACGCCACTGAGCGCTATTGTTCGTAAGGTGACATGCCCAACCTCACCTCGCCTAAGCTGAACCTAACCTGACCTGACCTAGGTAACCTTTTCCTCACCCTAGTGAATGATATTAGTCTGAAAATATTCCACAAACTTAACTGAAATTGAATGAGAAATATCAGTAGGATTAAGGTAATGTTATTTCACTGTTTTAATGTTTTTATTGTTTTTTCCCCCAAAAACCTCCCACTTTCCCACAGTGGTCGCTGGAATTGTGGGATACAAAGGTGGTCCACTGTCGCTAAAAAGTCTCATTTGCGAACGAATGTAATTTCAGAAACGTTCAAAATAAAACTCAAACTCAGGAAAATTATGTTTTCAAGTCCAAATGCAATAATGGTTTTAAAGTGAAATATTACCTTAAAATAATTTATACGACGTAATGCGTCCAGATTCTTTTATTAAGGAATAATCTCTCTCTCTCTCTCTCTCTCTCTCTCTCTCTCTCTCTCTCTCTCTCTCCTACGCCTAATTGTAACTGACGCGTGAGAATAATTGCGCTTCCAAAATTACCTTCGCTAAGAAAATATCTCGCACATTTTCCCTAACGCCAAAAACTTACACAATGCTGGAAATATATTTTCCATCGTTACTTTCGCTTAGTATTTTCTGTGTTTCGTAAACATCGGTTGGGCACAAGAGAAGGGGATGGGGAAGATTGCTCTTGCATACGTTGGTGGTATTCAGTTAACCTGACGGAGAAATTAAGACCATTCACGATGGTTTATTTACTTAACACTTTAAGTATGGAATATATATATATATATATATATATATATTATATAGATATAGATATATATATATATATATATATATATATATATATATATATATCTATATATCTATATATATTATATATCTATATATATATATATATATATAATTATATATATATATATATATATATATATATATATATATATATATATATATCTATATATATATATATATATATATATATATATATATATATATATATTATATATATATATATAAATTTAAAATTTAAAAGTCCTTACTGAAAAAAACGAAAACTAATTTTTGATGATTATTAATAATTGGTCAGGTTATTCCCCTTACCTTCTGATACTGGTAGAGTTCCTTATTCCCGTCTTCAAGTCCTCGGTGCCCTTAGGACCGCCATCAGCTGAGTTCCGGAGATGCCACTTGAGGTACAGCCTGCCCCACAACTGCTTAATGGCATAAGTAAACTCAGGTAGGGTTTGGTTGGTATCCAAAAGTGGCGACGTCCCATAGATTATTTGTGTGATTAATATCCAAAAGGTGTCTTCAATGAAACGAGTTGGTTCATCTTGATGATTCTATCTAACAAGACACCTTTACCAAAGCCATAGCACCCAAGGTTACCCCATACCATGACCCATGACCTCATCAGGTTGCTTTGAGGGATTAATTACCTGCTGGCCATACGTATCCGACCACTTCTTACTGTAAATAAACAAGTCCTTGATCCATTACCAGTACTGTGAAGGTCGCCTCGTCACTCCCCAGGACTCTCCTTCAGTCCTGCATTTCCTTTATTGATCGTACGATATTTTGTAGCCTCTCTCCAAAGGTCTCTCTTCAGTGCTAAGTCTTCCTTCCTCGGTCGCAGGGCATTGCAGCTTTCGACAGGCACGAAAACACTTGAAACAAAGAAAGCAAATCAAACCCATTCCCTCAGAAGCTGGTTTCTGCCTCTAGACAATGAAGCAGTATACTGATCGCCCAGAAACTACAGATGATTCTTGCAGTTTCTCTAACTTTCTGCTAATCTTGTTAACGTTTGATGACTGAGGATACATCAAACACAGCCTGTACTTCCTTTTCTGGGTAAGGGTACATCGAGAGAGGGGTTCCCAGAAATGTTGAGGGGAAATTAAAGAACATTACATGAAAGTTCATTCGTTTCGGCAACACTTCACTTTGATCCACTCTCCGGACACGTGCTCACGAGGTACTGAAAGGGGGAGGGGCGGGGCCCTATCAGACAGCGGGGCCCTGCAGAGAAAGACTCGTTCTGAGGGGTGGCAAAATTTGGCTTGATCAAAAGTACACGTGAAATATGCTTTTGATTTAATAATAATACTAAATAATATCAAAAATGGTTGAATAACGAACCAACAGCAGCTTAGGCGTACAATAAGTATTTAAAACAAGTTTTATTCCAAAGTCGTGATATTCTGGACATCATCAATTTGACAATTTTTTCTTTCTCGTCCAGTAAATACTTTTGAGCTGATTCCATGAGGTGATAATATGATGCCATTCCAGTATTGCTGCAACATCCGATCACATCCAATTGGCATTTTAGTTTCAGCTCTGCCTCTCCCTCATTTATCTTCTGTCATTTATTGTTCGTATTTA
>NC_061095.1:68172821-68177821 GCF_015104395.2 Macrobrachium nipponense
CAGAAAAATTAATTAATTTCCATTTTGTTGTTATAGAAATTCTATTTGCTTATTTTGTTATTAAATTTTAAAATGATTGCAACTCCTTAGCTAAAGTTGCATTGCGCATACGGATAGACATTTGTACCTAACGTCTGCCTTGCCCATGAGAAGTTCGGGCTAAGCATTCCTTTCTCCAGTCAATCTGCTGTTGCAAGCAGAGACGACACACAGATGAAGCCTGTGTAAGCAGATTATTGAGGTTAAAAGGAACAAATGCTGATACGGCAATGATGACGTCGTCACTTGGCAGGAGATTGCTCTCAGCAGCTAAGAGTTACGTTACTTGCTGTAAGAGAATACGACTTAGTATTTTCAAATGATATTTTAGTGTTTTAATTCTCCACCCGCATGAGAAGAATGTCTGAAAAAAAAAACAACAGTACCAAAATTGAACAATATATTAGTTTCATGTTGGCATTATGTTAAATAAATATTCCTTATTCAAACTATATGAAAAAGGTTTCCATACAAATTCTATATATATTATTAGCCCTGTATAAGATTCATATAGGATTATTCCATAGATAACATTTTCACTTCTAGACTTCCTGACTTTAAAATCTCTTTTATTTTATTTTATTTATTTATTATTTATTATTATTATTTTTATTTTTTTTTTTCATTGACTACGAAAATAAATTACCGGGACAGGACAATATGTCCAGTAGGTTTTTGGATATGTGTTTTGAACTTTTAGCTTATTTGTCATTACTAAAGCGTTAAGTTAGAGTTCAAATCTTTACGCATATATTTAGATATTTAATTAACCTTGGGTTACGTTTTGCTTATTGATTTTATCGTCATTCCTTTTTTTATTATAATTTGTAACCCTTCCGACTTCTTACGGAGTGTATTATATTGACTCCACTGTATCCATATTTTATTTTTTTATTTTTTTATTTATTTATTTATTTATATATTTTTTTTATATATGTTTGATAAATTAATGGTTGGCTTGAATATGTGGAAAAGTGTTCTAGCGGCGTACGTATAAGGCTACTTGCGGCATCAATTCTATAGATACAAGATATAAATGATAAAGGTATTTAAAAACCGCGAGAACCGCTATAATCCAGTTGGATCCAATATCACGAGTTGTAACTCGTAAGACATTGACACTTTTTTTTTTTTTTATTTATCTCTTATTCTACCAAACCGATTGACTCTGTGATCAATATATTAGGTGGTTTTTCTTAATGGAAAGAATTCACACAACGTGTTAAGGAGATTATTATTGATTGACACCACCCGAGTCAACAGATTATATGTGTTGAATTCCATATTTACTGATTTAGCACTCATAAATATTCCTAAACGCACTCAATTGCGGTGTTTGTTTTTAGTGCTGATTAATTCTATATAACGTTGTCAAGGAACTATTAACACTAAGAAGTATTCCCTCTGTCAGACTCGTAATTTCTGTTAATAATTCTACGTATATTCTTTCAAGGATTGATTTGGCACAAGGATAGGCTGCCTAACTGACAGGTGTCTTAGTGTATCCCTTGTTTTTTCATGACACGTGTTTACAATTAGTTATGTGCTTTTTTATATCTTTGTAAGCATTGTAGGCCAGTAAAATAGTGATTTGGCCTTTCTGTGACATAGTAGGGAACCCTGGATGACGGAATGCACCAGTTTATGACGATTGGTATGAAAGAGATTATTATTACTACCTGGTCGTTAGTCATCTGCTGTGTTCTTCGGGTTTTCCTCGTCACAGACCTACATATGAATATTACATTTGATTACATTATTCTGATTACACATACTTTAAATGTACTTTTGCTTTAGGGTTTCTGCTCAAAAGTTGTTTATTGTTTTTTGCTTAGGCCACTGACCCTGTTTCCGTTTCGAAGTGTTTATTGTTTGGTGTTTATTGCTGCTGACTCTGTTTCCGTTGCGAAGTGTTTATTGTTTGGGTTATGTCTGTTGACTCTTGCTTTGTTCAGTTTGTAACAGTTCTCTGCGCTCCAACCCAACCCAGATATTCAATGCTCGCGATCTCTTGTGGGTTAAGGAATTTCTTGTTTAGATACGGTTTTAACCAATAGGTACGGATGTTTCTATCTCTTTTAGTCTATTAATGGTTCTTTGCTGTATGGTGCGGGATTGCGGGATAATGCGTCAGCTATGATAATTGCTTCCCCAGGTAGATATCTTATCTTGGCTCCAAAGACCTGAATGATCATTGTCACCGAGTTCCTTTTGGACTGTGATTAAAGCCTTTGAAAAACTCGGTAAAGGACTCATGTTCAGTAAGGACTTTATCAGGATAGCATAGATTATGAACTTAAGATGTACTAGTGTAAAGATACTAGCCCTTCCTTGCCTATTACTGCATGCATATTTACTTTCAGAGGGCTTTAGTTTACGTGAATAAAAAGCTATAGGGAAGAACTGTTTATCATATTGACTGAAGTAGTATCCCTCTTACCCCTTGGTCTGAGGCGTCTGTTGCGATAAAAAAAAAAATTCCTTATTTAAATCAGGGATTTTTAAGTTAGGTAAGCTGCATTATTCCGCTTTTAAGATATCGAACGCCTGTTGATGCTTTTTAGACCATAATCAATCTACGCTCTTCTTCGTAAGATCTGTTAAAGGAGCTGTCATGATTGAAGAGTTACATATTTGCATACGATTTTGTAATACCCACTACAGCGCAAAAGTGCTGTATCCCCCTTTTACGTTAATTATTAGTACCGGAAAGTTATGAATAGCCGACACCTTACCATGGACTACTTTTAAGACCTTGACCAGACACATAAAACCTAGATAAACATGTTCGGTTTTAAAAAAAACTCACATTTAGATATTTTACTCTGAGATTATTTGTCTTTGTCTCTGTAGCACTAGCTCTAGTTTATGTGAATGTACTTCTAAGGTATTAGAAAGGATTACAAGATCATCCATATAGGCATGTAGGTTATCCCCTAAAAGTCTCCAAACACTATATTGTAATTGGGGCGCAACGTAAGCCGGAGGCATACGTAAAAATTGATAATGTCCCCTGGGTGTGCTGAAAACGGTGTATGAGGTACAATCACTTAGGTAATGGTATCTGGTAAAAGCATTTAAGTAAGTCCAAGTTGGTGAAAAAATTTATTCTAACCTAACAGAGATAAGATGTCGTCGGTACATCGCACTGGAAACTATCGGAAGTCGTTTCCTTGTTTAAGCGACAGAATCTACGCAGATACGCCAAGTCCGATCTTTTATGGCATGACGTTTGAGGGAAAAATTATATGGGCTTATTTGATTTCCTAATGACTCCTATTACTAACATATTTCAACTTCGTCATTTATCTCTATTTTGAAATTTCATTGGGGTTCTACACGAAGGTACGTATATAGCTTTATGTTTGTCCTTAGACCGTATTTTGTTTTCAATGACATCCGTTTTTCTCCCAGAGATCACTCGCTAGTGGAGAAACTTCCTGGTATTCAGGTAGAAGATAAAAAAAATTCTGCTGAATCACCTCTGCTCAAATGACTTTACGGATATTACTTTAGATAGATTATCAGAGAGATTCATCCACGACTGGTTGGGCGTGATTAAAAACTAGCAACAATAAAAAATGCGATATTTATAACTTCCGTATCCACGATATGTATACTTTTAGGGCTTTGTTCGCGGAAATCGTTATATTTCAGAGTGTCGGGAAGGATTAAAAATTTCATTTCCCAGCAAAGTCTTTTTTACACGCACTAAGACATTCGAGGGTGCATGCTTCTCGAGATTTTTGCGTGCAAAGTACGACTGCGGTTGTGGGAGAATTCTGTTGGGTCATTTGAACAATGTTACGATTTATGAGACAAATGTATAGTTCCTTTATATAAGTTATTATTTGATTACTGTCTCATTTTTGTTCAAACGGATTTTAATATGTTTGAAGGTTTATAGGATTTTCCTTTGATAAACACGCCTTATTTTGCAGGATGTAAGATATATGTATACCCCTAGATGAATCTTACAATTACACTAGATACAGATCAATTTTTTTTTTTTTTATAACTATAGAGGTATCTGTAAGCGCTCGCTTATCCGGACTTCTCATTAGGGAAGTTCGAACAACAGACGGTGAGTCCGTAAATACAAGAT
This sequence comes from Macrobrachium nipponense, assembly GCF_015104395.2. Taxonomy (NCBI): domain Eukaryota; kingdom Metazoa; phylum Arthropoda; class Malacostraca; order Decapoda; family Palaemonidae; genus Macrobrachium; species Macrobrachium nipponense. The sequence continues at coordinate 68,176,966 of NC_061095.1, forward strand.
ATTGCGTGTACTAAAGAAATAAAACAAGATATTCTAATTTTTACGGCGCGTACAGTTGGGCTTAATCCACCAGTATTTATTATAACTTAATGTATTAAAATTAAAACGAAAACCTGCTCTGATTACTTATACGGTCGTGTGTTTCATAGGAAAAATCCTTTTTAATTCAAAAAGATATTGGTATGAACCAACATCGCTTTTCCCCACTCTGCTAGAGTCGCTTATTGTGTGGAATTTGCTATGTTTTGAACACTTCGGCAGTTTTTGACTAACCTTGACCGCTTGACTAGGTGACACAGTAACCGAGTTTGCTTGTTTGATTCTGAAAGGCTACTGTTTCTATTTCTTTTTGTAATAATTAGGATCCTTCTCTTTATTACCATCGGCAACGTATTGTGTGTTTTAGCATTATGTTGCTGGTTACGTATACAGCAATGAATGACGAACTATTAGGAACTGAGCGATTACTAATAAGACAAGTTATCACTACTGCATACAATTTTAACTGTTTGTACTTCATTCTTTGCTAAAATTTGAAATAGTGAGGGATTCCTGGTCAGGCGCATTTAGCTGATGAAAGTTTTTTTACAGACATGTTATTCCTTGCAATCCAGCCGTATTTTTAAAGTTAAGTTGAGTCATTGAGGTTCGATATTTTATATAACTCAAAAAACTCAAGGCTAAAACTGCGATCGGGACTTTGCAAAGGAGCATTTATTGTCATGACCCGAAATAGTGTTACCTCTAATTTATATATTTATTTTTGTACGGTGTTCCACTTGTTTTTTGTGTGTTTTCTAATCACTACGGTGCTTAACGACCCTACCCATGCATCTGATAAATACAGACGTCCACT
>NC_061095.1:68180103-68205103 GCF_015104395.2 Macrobrachium nipponense
CTCTCTTACACACACACACATTTTATATATATATATATTATATATATATATATATATATATATATATATATATACATATATATATTGATATATATAAATATATATATATATAATATATATATATATATATATATATATATATATATATCTGTGGGTGTGTGTGTGTGTTTAAGAGAGAGAGAGAGAGAGAGAGAGAGAGAGAGAGAGAGAGAGAATATATATATATATATTATATATATATATATATATATATATATATATATATATATGTATATGTATATATATATGCACACACACAGCAAAGACATGACTCCACACCAAAAACATGAGAGAGATTCCATTCAAAATCATCTCAAATCACTCAATAAATAGGACAGTGTTTGGAGATCAAAATCCTTTGCAAAGTAGTTCACGAAGTAAAGCCAGTTTTCTCTTTGATTTGAGCTTAACAATCAACGCTTTTGGCGTAGCTTCTGTTCATTCTTTCTTAGAAGGATCTCCTGTTCTAGGCCGATGTCGTCACACCAAGAGGTTTGGTGTTGTTACACCACAAGATGTCCTGGTGTCACTATCAAGGCTGATGTTTTCACAACACGAAGTTCCATCGCAAATACCAGTGCTTACAAAATCTCTCTCTCTCTCTCTCTCTCTCTCTCTCTCTCTCTCTCTCTCTAAGCACAGTTAAAGACTGGCATGTGAGAAAAACTACCCTTCCAAAATTGCTTCGTTCCCAAATAAGAGAGAGAGAGAGAGAGAGAGAGAGATAATTCGTAAAAGCCTGAATTACAACGTAACATCGACTAGGCCTAATCCAGGTCAACCAGATAACCTATTCTGAACTTACTTTCCGAGAAACTAAAATGCGAAGGATCCCTAATAATGTCTTTATTTAATTAAAGGATCCATCCTACGCCAGACACTGACATCCTCAGGGAACCCTCCTCCACCTCCATCCCGTCTGAGGAATGTTCTTCTTCCCTTGAGAGAAGACTTCGGAGGGATTTTAGTGGACATATTGAAGGCTTCATTTATTCACTTCGGGAGATGTTATGACTCATCGGAACTTCTCAACGGGCACTTAGGGGATGTGGTCTCTCTCTCTCTCTCTCTCTCTCTCTCTCTCTCTCTCTCTCTCTCTCAACGTAATTCAGTATCGTTGCAGTTGGGATTCAAATGCAAATACAAAAGTGGGCGAAGAATAATTATATATATAATGATATATATATATATATTATATATATATATATATATATATATATATATGTAATGTATATATATATATATATATATATATATATATATCTATATATATATATATAATATATATATACTGTATATACATATATATATATACTGTATATACATATATATATATATATATTATATATATATATATATATATATATATATATATATATATATAATATTATATATAGCTATAAATCCAAAATGCCATACTTCTTGATAATGATAAAGATACCACCACCAGAAACGCCCTTTTCTTCATGTACTACTACTAATGATAATAAATAATATCACAAAATTAATGTAATATAAAAAAAACACTATTATAATAATAATAAATATATAAAAAATGCCATATCATAAACCACTACTTCTAAAAGCTATGATAATTGTAGTCATAGTGATAGTACTTCCATCACCAAAAAAGGGCCATATACAAACTAATGATAATATTAATAATAATAATAATAAAATCCGAGCATCAATCCTTCCTCACCTTCAGGAGGAGGACGAACACAATAGTATTCCCTGGGGGAAGCCGCGTCCTTAGGAACCTCAGATCTCTTTCTTTACCAATGACTCTCCTAAGCCCTCTTGAGAGGGTGGTCATGTACCGGCTTTCTCGCCAAATCTGGGGAGAGAGAGAGAGAGAGAGAGCGAGAGAGAGTGAAGTGAGGGTGAGTGAGAGAGCGAGTGAGTTTCAGCTTAATTAATACCACATTTATTTCCACATTTCCAGAAAGAAAAACAAAGCAAAATTCAGTCAGTTGTCTTGTTTTGTGGTCAAGTGTAAAATAATTAGTAATCAATTGGATTATTTCGATGATTATTTAATTTTTATATAATAATTGTGTATCTATGTATACTATTCATGAGTTCATTCATTTTAAGATGACGCCCCGTAACTGAGTTTTCCCCGGAGTCCGTTTTATCGTGGATGACCACAGGCTTTGTGCCGCCAGTTACACGTACGAATGAATCAGTCGGTCTTCCTCTGAAATGAGTTTGAAAATCATTAATTAATAGAACTGAGATTAAAGGTTTAAGTTTTTTTGTGTCTTTTTATACCAAAATTTCCTTATACTTAAATATTCAACAAAGTCTGAACCGTGTCACTGTATTTGTATGAATAGGCCTATGTATGCATACTTGACTGATGTACCCATAAGTCTCAGCAGATCATACAACCTATTTTGTGCTAAATGTTTTGTGTTGTTTATATGAAGGGGTATATTGCTCAGAACTCATGGGATTACATAATCCATTATCACACTGTGTATGGAAGTGTATGCATACATCTGGCGTACATCTATTACGGCAATAATTAAATACGAACAATAAATGACAGAAGATAGATGAGGGAGAGGCAGAGCTGAAACAACCCTGAACAGCTCAATGAACCGATTTGTAAAATTCCAATGGATGTGATAGGATGTTGCAGCAATACTGAAATGGCATCATATTACCACCTCATGGAATCAGCTCAAAAGGATTTACTGGACGAGAAAGAAAAAAATTGTCAAATTGATGATGTCCAGAATATTACGACTTTGGAATAAAACTTTTAAATACTTATTGTACGCCTAAGCTGCTGTTGGTTCATTATTCAACCATTTTTATATTATTTATTATTATTATTAAATCAAAAGCATATTTCACGGTGCACCTTTTGATCAAGCTAAATTTTTGCCACCCCTCAGAACGAGTCTTTCTCTGCAGGGCGCCCACCGTCTGAAAGGCTCCGCGGGCCCGCCCCTCCCCTTTCAGTACCTCGTAAGCACGTGTTCGGAGTGGATCAACGTGAATGTTGCCGAAACGAATGAACTTTCATGTTGTTCCTTTTAATTTCTCACATTTCGGGAACCTCTCTCTCGATGTAACCATACCCAGAGGAAGTACAGGCTGTGTTGATGTATCCTCAGTCATCAAACTTAACAAGATTTAGCAGAAAGTCAGAGAAATTGCAAGAATCATGTGTGTTTCTGGGCGATCAGTCTACTGCTTCATTGCCTAGAGGCAGAAACCAGTCTCTGAGGGAATGGTTTGATTGCTTTCGTTTCAAGTGTTTTCGTGCCTGTCGAAAGCCTGCAATGCCCTGCGACCGAGGAAGGAAGCTTAGCACTGAAGGAGCGACCTTTGGAGAGAGGCTACAATATCGTACGATCAATAAAGAAAATGCTGGACTGAAGGAGAGTCCTGGGGAGTGACGAGGCGACCTTCACGGTACTGGTAATGGATCAAGGACTTGTTTATTTACAGTAAGAAGTGGTCGGATACCTATGGCCAACAGGTAATTAATCCTCAAAGCAACCTGATGAGGTGATGGTATGGGGTAACCTTGGGTGCTATGGCTTTGGTGAAGGTGTCTTGTTAGATAGAAACATCAAGATGAATCAACTCAATCATTGAAGACACCTTTTGGATATTAATCACACAAATAATTTATGGGACGTCGCCACTTTTGGATACCACAACTATACCTGAGTTTACTTATGCCATTAAGCAGTTGTGGGGCAGACTGTACCTCAAGGGGCATCTCAGGAACTCAGCTGATGGCGGTCCTAAGGGCACCGAGGACTTGAAGAAGGGAATAAGGACCCTACCAGTATCAGAAGGTAAGGGGAATAACCTGACCTATTATTAATAATCATAAAAAATTAGTTTTCTTTTCAGTAAGGACCTTTAAATTTTTATAATATATATATATATATATATATATATATATATATATATATATATATATATATATATATATATATAGTATATATGTAAGTGTTTACATAATAAAAATATGGAATGTTAGTCCATATATATAAAAGTCTAAAACTAAAGAGGTCAACCAGATTGCTTGCAGGAATGTGATCAGACTAGAGACGCTAAGGATGACGTATACAATAAGTATGTAGGCTAAGATAACATGCCGTCACCTGTAGTCACTCAATTGTTTATAAACATTAGTCCAAGCTCCCTGCTTGAGACAACTACCCCGACCTATTATTCAAACGGCCTACGTGATCTGTAGCGTGTCTCATTTGATTGTGTGTTCGTATGAAACTATGTCATTTGGATTGTATGTTCATATGTTCGAACTACTGTCTGTTCCTTCATAACTTGTAACAGAGATGGTAGACAAGCAGAAGAGAGTTAGCTATCGTCATTAGAAGACCTGTACCTCTTTACCTAAGCTTTATCATGTAGAGGAATAGGATTAGCCATCATCATTGGCAGAAGCGATCAAGCTATCGTTATTAGAAGACTTGTACAATCATATCTGATCTTCACCATGTAAAACTTCAGAAGAAATTATATCTATTTTTATACTTAGTGTTTTCTACAAGAACCTCACCGAACCATGAGTTTAACACATCGTCGTAAAGATAATACCGACTTCGTAAGTGATCTACAAAACCCCAGACACTCCATTGAAGATGGAAGTGCAATACCAACCGACTTAGCGTATAGATTATCGCTAGTCTAACATTACCTCATAGGGCGCCTTATCATACAAGGCACAAGCCCTAATATTGGTGGCCAGCGGACCAGAAGAACTCTACAACGTCCTACGAAGAAAAAAACCCACAGAATAATAAATCATGTATCATAAGAAGTCAACGACGACGGAAGCAGCAGATTCTTCAAGCAACCTAGTATCATTCATTATGAGGCGACTTCAGAAAACAACAAGATTCGTCAAGCAACTTAGTATCATCGTTAGTGAATAACTTCAAGAAACAAAACCGACGTGTCCTTTTTCCTACGACAACGCAAGCTTCGTCTCTCATTAGAATCATTCAAGAAAACATCGTTAGTGAGCGTTTCCGGCACTCCAAGAAACAAACCGAACGCGTCTGCAGCATCGGATCTTTCAAGGGCTCGAATCATCGAAACAACGCGCACGGGGGAAAACAACTGAAGCCAAACCAGGTCGTCCGCTAAATAGAGAAGGAGGACCAAGGCCGTGTGTCGTTATCGGAACACCGTGACTTCCCACAAAAGCAAGCTAAGTACAATTTTTTATTCATTTGGAGTAACTTTGAGTGTTTCCTTTGCAGGTCGAATTTCGTTATTCCTGTGGCTGAAGTTACGAGACATTCTTAATCTTACTTTTTTTACAGAAATTATCTATATCATTGAGATTTCGCTACTGCGAGTTTTTATCTTTGAGTGTCTGTTTCCAGAAGTTCTACTGAAATATCATAATCATATACTATGTTAACTTTATCATTTTGGGTGATTATTAATCCCTTACGTAACAAATCATATTAAACAGTGAATATGCGTTTACGCAGTGGACGTCTGTATTTATACAGATGCATGGGATAGGGTCGTTAAGCACCGTAGTGATTAGAAAACACACAAAAAACAAGTGGAACACCCGTACAAATCTATATAAATTAGAGGTAACACTATTTCGGGTCATGACAAGAAATGCTCCTTTGCAAGTCCCGATCGCAGTTTTAGCCTTGAGTTTTTTGAGTTATATAAAATATCGAACCTCAATGACTCAACTTAACTTTAAAAATATGGCTGGATTGCAAGGAATAACATGTCTGTAAAAAACTTTCATCAGGCTAAATGCGCTGACCAGGATCCCTCACTATTTCAAATTTTAGCAAAGAATGAAGTACAAACAGTTAAGATTGAATGCAGTAGAGATAACTCGTCTTAATTAGTAATCGCTCAGTTCCTAATAGTTCGTCATTCATTGCTTTATACGTAACCAGCAACATAATGCTAAAAACACACAATACGTTGCCGATGGTAATAAAGAGAAGGATCCTAATTATTACAAAAAGAAAATAGAAACAGTAGCCTTTCAGAATCAAACAAGCAAACTCGGTTACTGTGGTCCCAACATAGGTCAAGCGGTCAAGGTTAGTCAAAAACTGCCGAAGTGTTCAAAACATAGCAAATTCCACACAATAAGCGACTCTAGCAGAGTGGGGAAAAAGCGATGTTGGTTCATACCAATATCTTTTTGAATTAAAAGGGATTTTTCCTATGAAACACACGACCGTATAAGTAATCAGAGCAGGTTTTCGTTTTTAATTTTAATACATTAAGTTATAATAAATACTGGTGGATTAAGCCCAACTGTACGCGCCGTAAAAATTAGAATATCTTGTTTTATTTCTTTAGTACACGCAATATCCTTGGTATTTACGGACTTCACCGTCTGTTGTTCGAACTTCCCTAATGAGAAGTCCGGATAAGCGAGCGCTTACAGATACCTCTATAGTTATTAAAAACTTGATCTGTATGTAGTGTAATTGTAAGATCCATCTAGGGGTATACAAATATTATCTTACATCCTGAAAAATAAGGCGTGTTTATCAAAGGAAAATCCTATAAACCTTCAAACATAGTAAAATCCGTTTTGAACAAAAATGAGACAGTTAATCAAATAATAACTTATATAAAGGAAACTTATACATTTTTTGTCTCATAAACTCGTAACATTGTTCAAATGACCCAACAGAATTCTCCCACAACCGCAGTCGTACTTTGCACGCAAAATCTCGAGAAGCATGCACCCTCGAATGTCTTAGTGCGTGTAAAAAGACTTTGCTGTAAAAATGAAATTTTAATCCTTCCCGACACTCTGAAATATAACGATTTCCGCGAACAAAGCCCTAAAAGTATACATATCGTGGATACGGAAGTTATAAATATCGCATTTTTTATTGTTGCTAATTTTTAATCACGCCAACAACCAGTCGTGGATGAATCTCGTCTGATAATCTATCTAAAGTAATATCCGTAAAGTCATTCAAGCAGAGGTGATTCAGCAGAATTTTTTTTTATCTTTTTACCTGAATACAGGAAGTTTCTCCACTAGCGAGTGATCTCTGGAGAAAAACGGATGTCATTGAAAACAAAACACGGTCTAAGGACAAACATAAAGCTATTCACGTACCTTCGTATAGATTCTCAATGAAATTTTAAAATAGAGATAAATGACGAAGTTGAAAAATGTTAGTAATAGGAGCCATTAGGAAATCAAAAAGCCCATATAATTTTTCCCTCAAACGTCATGCCATAAAAGATCGACTTGGCGTATCTGCGCAGATTACTGTCGCTTAAACAAGGAAACGACTTCCGATAGTTTCCAGTGCGATGTACCGACGACATCTTATCTCTGTTAGGTTAGAATAAATTTTTTTTTTTCACCAACGTGGACTTACTTAAATGCTTTTACCAGATACCATTACCTAAGTGATTGTACCTCATACACCGTTTTCAGCACACCAGGGGACATTAATCAATTTTTACGTATGCCTCCGGCTTACGTTGCGCCCAAATTACAATATAGTGTTTGGAGACTTTTAGGGGATAACCTACATGCCTATATGGATGATCTTGTAATCTTTTTCTAATACCTTAGAAGTACATTCATAAAGTAGAGCTAGTGCTACAGAGACAAAGACAAATAATCTCAGAGTAAAATATCTAAATGTGAGTTTTTTTTTTTCAAAACCGAACATGTTTATCTAGGTTTTATGTGTCTGGTCAAGGTCTTAAAAGTAGTCCATTGGTAAGGTTTGTCTGCTATTCATAACTTCCGGTACCTATTAACGTAAAAAGGGGGATACAGCACTTTTGCGCTGTAGTGGGTATTACAATCGTATGCAAATATGTAACTCTTCAATCATGACAGCTCCTTTAAACAGATCTTACGAAGAAGAGCGTAGATTGATTATGGTCTAAAAAGCATCAACAGGCGTTCGATATCTTAAAAGCGGAATAATGCAGCTCACTACTTAACTTAAAAAATCCCTGATTTAAATAAGGAATTTTTTTTATTGCAACAGACGCCTCAGACCAAGGGTAAGAGGGATACTACTTCAGCAATATGATAACAGGTTCATTTCCTATAGCTTTTTATTCACGTAAACTAAAGCCCTCTGAAAGTAAAATATGCAGTAATAAGCAAGGAAGGGCTAGGTATCTTTAACTCACTAGTACATTTTAAATTCATAATCTATGGCTATCCTGATAAAGTCCTTACTGAACATGAGTCCTTTACCGAGTTTTTCAAAGGCTTTAATCACAGTCCAAAAGGAACTCGGTGACAAATGATCATTCAGGTTATTGGAGCCAAGATAAGATATCTACCTGGGAAAGCAAATATCATAGCTGACGCATTATCCCGCAATCCCGCACCATACAGCAAAGAACCATTAATTGGACTAAAAGATATAGAAACATCCGTGGCCTATTGTTAAAACCGTATCTAAACAAGAAAATCCCTTAACCCAAGAGATCGCGAGCATTGAATATCTGGGTCGGAGCGCAGAACTGTTACAAACTGAACAAAGCAAGAGTCAGCAGCAATAAGCAAAATAATAAACACTTCGAACGAAAACAGGGTCAGCGGCTAAGCAAAAACAATACACACTTCGAGCAGAAATCCTAAAGCAAAAGTATACTTAAGGTATGTGTATCAGAATAATGTAATCAAATGTAGTATTATATGTAGGTCCGTGACGAGGAAAACCCGAAGAACACAGCAGATGACTAACGACCAGGTAGTAATAATAATCTCTTTCATACCAATCGTCATAAACTGGTTGCATTCCGTCATCCAGGGTTCCATAGTATGTCAAAGAAAGCAAGCCAAATCACTATTTTACTGGCCTACAATGCTTACAGATATAAAAAGCACATAACTAATTGTAACATGTGTCATGAAAACAAGGGATACACTAAGACCCCTGTCAGTTTGTAGGGACCTATCCTGTGCCAAATCAATCCTTGAAAGAATATACGTAGAATATTAACAGAATTACGAGTCTGACAGAGGGAATAAACACTTCTTAGTGTTAATAGTTCCTTGACACGTTATATAGAATTAATAGCACTAAAAACAAACACCGCAAATTGAGTGCGTTACGAATATTTATGAGTGCTAAATCCAATAAATATGGAATTCAACACATAATAATCTGTGACTCGGGTGGTGTAAATCAATAATAATCTCCTTAACACGTTGTGTGAATTCCTATCCATTAAGAAAACCAACTAATATATTTTATCACCCAGAGTCAATCGGTTTGGTAGAATAACGGATAATTAAATAGGAAGTGTCAATGTCTTACGAGTTACAACTCGTGATGTTGGATCCGAACTGGATTATAGCGGTTCTCGCGGTTTTAAATACGTTTATCATTTATATCTTGTATCTATAGAATTGATGCCGCAAGTAGCCTTATACGGTACGCCGTTAGAACACTTTCCACTATTCAAGCCAACCATTAATTTATTAAATATATATATATATAAATAAATAAATATAAAAAAATAAATAAATATGGATACAAGTGGAGTCAATATAATACACTCCGTACGAAGTCGGAAGGGTTACAAATTATAATAAAAAAAGGAATCACGATAAAATCAATAAGCAAAACGTAACCATAGATAATTAAATATCCAAATATATATGCGTAAAGATTTGAACTCTAACTTAACGCTTTAGTAATGACAAATAAGCTAAAAGTTCAAACACATTATCCAAAATCTACTGACATATTGTCTGTCCCGGTGATTTATATTCGTAGTCAATAAAAAAAAAATTAAATAAATAAATAAATAAATAAAAATAACTAATAATAAATAAAATAAATAAAATAAAATAAAAGAGATTTTAAAGTCAGGAAGTCTAGAAGTGAAAATGTTATCTATGGAATAATCCTATATGAATCTTATACAGGGCTAATAATATATATAGAATTTGTATGGAAACCTTTTTCATATAGTTTGAATAAGGAATATTTATTTAACATAATGCCACATGAAACTAATATATTGTTCAATTTTGGTACTGTTGTTTTTTTTTTTCAGACATTCTTCTCATGCGGGTGGAGAATTAAAAACACTAAAATATATTTGAAAATACTAAAGTCGTATCTCTTACAGCAAGTAACGTAACTCTTAGCTGGCTGAGAGCAATCTCCTGCCAAGTGACGACGTCATCATTGCCGTATCAGCATTTGTTCCTTTTAACCTCAATAATCTGCTTACACAGGCTTCATCTGTGTGTCGTCTCTGCTTGCAAAAGCAGATTGACTGGAGAAAGGATGCTTAGTTCATGAACTTCACATGTGGTTCATAGGTCACATGACAGGCCACATAACATATTCTTATCCGTGTGTGTAATGCAATTAGTTAAGGACTTGTAATCATTTTAAAATAATGAACAATATAGCAAATAGAATTTCTATAACAACAAAATGAATTAATTTTTTTTTTCTGAACCTCATAGACATTTAGAAGTATCAAGATATGTATATATGAAATATTTACTTGCAACATCGCCTATTACAATTCAAGTAAAACATCATGGGAAAATGTCACATTTTCTTGAAAAACCCAAAGTTTATTTAGAAAAACAAACTAGTTACATAGTGGGTTTTTTTTTTTCGTTGCATCTCCTACCTATTAATAATGTTTTAATAGTTAACCTCAGAGGATGCGCACGAGAAAATTGAATATGAAACTTTTGTTAGGGCACATAGAATCATGATTAATCTTCTCTTTGACTCTTATGTTGCCTGGCAATCTTACAATTAGCTCCGTTTTCCACTTCTTTGTCTAGTAACTTACTACCAGTAATATCGAATTTTCTTTGAAGATTCGTAATGATATCTATTTATTTTTTTATAATATGGATATTTTTACAAGTCATCATAGACCTGGATGGGTTTTCACTCATTGTTAATGCCATGGATAAAAAAGTTTGTACAGCGGACTCTTTTGAATTCCAAAATATCAGCGAATTCATGTGGGTTAAGTCTGGTCTAAATGGCTCTCTTCCCTCCCCTGTATTTGGATGTTGTCTGAATTTACTTTGCCCTTGTGACAAGTATAATTTAACTTGCAGGCTGATTAATGGAACCTGGTTACAGTATCCTGCAGTACGAGAATTTCACATCGCAACTTCGAAAAAATCGTTCGTCGCTGCGGACGACGGCAGTCGAGTAAACAACCGCCTACAATGTGAAAGGAATAAGCACCATCATGGACTTCTTCGACCGACACCGTATCTCGTCGTTAATCTCGTTTTAATGCGGAAACGCTCCGGCGGCTGTCGGAATCGACTACAATAAGGGACATACTTCCGACAATTACGACCCGAAGGATATTCAACTCTAACTTTGCTGGCGAAGGACTCGTGCTGGGATGACTCTTCATCGCGAACGTAATCGTGTAGCTTAGGATGCAGAGAATAAGTGTGAGCGCAAAATAGAACGTTGGACCCGCCCAGGCAAATTTTCCCCTTGTTTTAACCATTGAAAAAGGCCGTTTCATTGGCTATAGGTGGTTGTCTGGAACTGTGTAATGGACGAAAAGTTGTTCGAAAGCTAGTTAAAAGTGAAGTAGTATAATCTCGGTCATGTATCCTATATATATAAAAGGACCATGTATCCTATATCTATAAATGATCATAAATAACAGAATCGAAATATATTTTTTGCGTGTACGCAATAGGAATCTCTTATATAATTGATCATAAATAACAGAGTCGAAATATATCTTTGCGTGTACGCAATAGGAATCTCTTATATAAATGATCATAAATAACAGAATCTAAATATATCTTTGCGTGTACGCAATAGGAATCCTATTTAAAGTGCACATATATTAATCATAATTATATGAATCCATATACATATGTATAAACAAATCAGGTAGCCTCTAATCAATATGTTACCTTTTATCTTACCAATATCTGCAGTTTTTATTATGAGTTAGTATATGAATTATAATCAGATATATAACATTTAGCATAAAAATCAACGAATCAATCAGCATAACCCATTAATAATTTTAGCAATTCATATATGAAATTTTTTATCAGTTAAAATATGATTTTTATCATGTTAATCTTCATTCTATGCAATTATCAGAGTACATTAGTATTTTCTGTAGCATATGTATCTTAATGAGATGAAGTGAAAAACTGTATCATTATATATCCTGTGATCGCTATTATTTACCAATATCATTGTTTTATATTTTATTACTTGAATCAATTCATGTACACCATGAATTTTTATTTACTTATATATATATTCACATAGTGTCTGTATCACACTCCTATAGGTCAAATGCAAGTCAAGTTTGAGTATATTAAGTGGTTGGTTTTGGTAGCTGACCGAGCTGATGTAAGTGTTTACATAATAAAAATATGGAATGTTAGTCCATATATATAAAAGTCTACTAAAGAGGTCAACCAGATTGCTTGCAGGAATGTGATCAGACTAGAGACGCTAAGGATGACGTATACAATAAGTTAGTAGGCTAAGATAACATGCCGTCACCTGTAGTCACTCAATTGTTTATAAAACATTAGGTCCAAGCTCCCTGCTTGAGACAACTACCCGACCTATTATTCAAACGGCCTACGTGATCTGTAGCGTGTCTCATTTGATTGTGTGTTCGTATGAAACTATGTCATTTGGATTGTATGTTCATATGTTCGAACTACTGTCTGTTCCTTCATAACTTGTAACAGAGATGGTAGACAAGCAGAAGAGAGTTAGCTATCGTCATTAGAAGACCTGTACCTCTTACCTAAGCTTTATCATGTAGAGGAATAGGATTAGCCATCATCATTGGCAGAAGCGATCAAGCTATCGTTATTAGAAGACTTGTACAATCATATCTGATCTTCACCATGTAAAACTTCAGAAGAAATTATATCTATTTTTATACTTAGTGTTTTCTACAAGAACCTCACCGAACCATGAGTTTAACACATCGTCGTAAAGATAATACCGACTTCGTAAGTGATCTACAAAACCCCAGACACTCCATTGAAGATGGAAGTGCAATACCAACCGACTTAGGCGTATAGATTATCGCTAGTCTAACATTACCTCATAGGGCGCCTTATCATACAAGGCACAAGCCCTAATATATATATATATATATATATATATATATATATATATATATATATATATATATATATATGTATATATATGTATATATATATATATATATATATATATATATATATATAATATATATATATATATATATATATATATATATATATATATATTCCATACTTAAAGTGTTAAGTAAATAAACCATCATGAATGGTCTTAATTCTCCGTCAAGTTAACTGAATACCAACCACCAAACGTATGCAAGGCCAATCTTCCCCACTCCCCTTCTTTGTGCCCCAACCGATGTTTACGAAACTCAGAAAATACTAAGGAAAGTAACGATGGAAAATGTATTTCCAGCATTGTGTATTTTTGGCGTTAGGGAAAATGTGCGAGACATTTTCTTAGCGAAGGTAATTTTGGAAGCGCATTCATTCTCACGCGTCAGTTACAATTAGGCTTAGGGGAGGAGAGAGAGAGAGAGAGAGAGAGATTATTCCTAAATAAAAGAATCTGGACGCATTGCATCGTATAAAATTTTTATTTTTAGGTAATATTTCACTTTAAACCATTATTGCATTTGGACTTGGAAACATAATTTTCCTGAGTTTGAGTTTTATTTTGAACGTTTCTGAAATTACATTCGTTCGCAAAATGAGACTTTTAGCGACAGTGGACCCACCTTTATAACCCACAATTCCAGCGACCACTGTGGGAAAGTGGGAGGTTTTTGGGGGAAAACAATAAAAAACATTAAAACCGTGAAATAACATCACCTTAATCCTACTGATATTTCTCATTCAAATTCAGTTAAGTTTGTGGAATATTTTCAGACTAATATCATTCACTAGGGTAAGGAAAAGGTACCCTAGGTCAGGTCAGGTTAGGTTCAACTTAGGTGAGGTGAGGTTGGGTGAGGTTGGGCATGTCACTTATGAACGATAGCGTCTCAGTGGCGTGGTTGGTATGGTCTTTGCCTGCCACCTCGGTGGCCGCGAGTTCGATTCTCGGGATCATTCCATTGAGGGGTGAGATATGTGTATTTTGGGTTCGGAAGTCACCTAAAGCCGTTGGTCCCGTTGCTGAATAGCCACTGGTTCCGTGCAGCGTAAAAACACTATACAAACAAGCAAAACAAAACTTACGAAGGATACAAACACAAACGTTCAGAGCGAAAATTAAAATGTGGAATAATATTTTCAAGTACAAAATGCCATAATTGTTTTGCGTTCTGTCGGGATCAATCTGAATCTGTTATTATATGAACAACTGCCCAGATTCGGGAGGGAAAACCTCAGCCATATTACGAAACAAGCTGCAATGATGTTACACGAGACATTTCCTTCCTACACTGATGACATTGAAGTGGAAAAAAATCATTTTGTAAACGTGGTATTTATGCTCGTTATGTGCCATGACATTGCTGTAATGCGTATTTCCTCTCCCCTTATTCCCAGGCTTCTTCCCCTCCAAGAGTTGTCTTCCCTCAAAGATAAAGGATATATATTCCCAATCAGGTGTCACTTGTTAAGGGAAAGTAAACTTTGCCTCGAAGGTTTTTGGCTTCGTTTGGTTTTGGGTTCTGACTGATTTTGGGGGAATCTGAATTCAGTTTCCTTTCTGCTGTCGATGGTTTTCATTCACTCTGGCTGATCAGAGGTCAGCTGATGTTGTCTTTGGCTGCGTTTGACTTGTCAGTATTCAATGGTGATTATACATACAAACATAATCCTGACTTGTCAGTATTAAATGGTCATTATACATACATACATACGTTTGACTGTCAATATTCCAGATTAAACATACTTACATACAGATGACTTTTCAAGATTCAATGCTAAATAACATACATACATACGTTGAGTTGTCAATATTCAATAGTAATTATACACAGGCTGCATACATACATCATAGACAGAAACAAAACCAGGTGTATTTTCAGTTGCAAAGTGGTGACACTCAGTTAATTATTGATAGACTGATCAATTTCTCTAAAGCCCTATGTTGTTAATGAAGATGAATGGATACAGTCAGTGTATTTCAAATATTGCATTGGCCTTCTTATACCTAGAGAAGTTTAAAAAATAAAGCCAAATTCTATAATATATATATATATATATATATATATATATATATATATATGATATATACATACTACATACATATATATTGATTTTTTGTTTTTCCGTGTTTTGAAACTGGCTAATATATTATTTTATATCCTACCATTTCCGTGAATCATCACACCAAACCTGATCAGTTATATGGCTTCAGACACCCTTGTTCTATATATATCCAGTCATGTAGTTATTAACATTTTGGCTAGAGTCTCTACCCAAATAAGTATTTTAAGCGTTGAAGGGAACATATGGATATATGACAATCGCTGGACGCGTCAAAACACTTATGGACTTTGGTTCCAACTTTTCTTGAAACCTATCTAGAATAATAGCCAGTGCAAAGTCAGAAATACGATGACTGCATCCATTTATATTCATCCATCAAATAGGGCTTTTTGAATTTCATGTCACTGGAACTGAGGGTCCTTGTCAACATCAGTGATGAATGAGGAACAAATTGGCAACAGGGAGAGCCTGAAGGAGAGAGAGATCCATCAGTCAATATCAAATTGAGTGTCAACAATTTTCAACAAAATCAACACTTTTAGTACCTAATATATATCTCGTTTTTATCACAGTCAGTTTCAGTAATTAAAAACAAATACGACATACGACTTCAAATATCCAAATCACCGCACGGTATTAACAATTTACTAGTAACCCTTGAACGTCTTATCAACTCGACTTAATAAAATCCCTGACAGCAGAAAAACGGATCTTTGATGCAGTTTCTCTCAGAGGCAACGACCCAACCAAACGAGGCCAAAAACCTTCGGGGCAAAATTTACTTTTCCCTAACAGCCATCACCTATAATTGGGAGCATCCTTTCGCTTCAGTGGAAGATACACACGTGATGGGAAGTACTGAGGTAAGATTAGATAAAAAGATAAACACTTCCAGGTGAAGAGTGAAGATTTACTCCAGTACTCTGGAGGGAAGGAGATGAAAGTAATTGAAATGAAGCAAAGGAGAGCAGATGGTTCCCAGGAATGCTATTTCACTCCTTTAATAATTAATTACACGAGAGCGGGATCTTTTACGTCAGTTACACAGGAAAAATTGAATTTCAACGGCTGGAACGAGGGCTTTGAAGTGGGTGAGTAGGCATCAACTTGTAGACGATGTTTCTCACATTCTCTCAGATATTCTAATGGGTTCAGTTCGCTTTAAATAAGAGTATTCCAATTTGTCAGAACACTTAGCCAGTTTTGTTGCTGGTTTGTCTAGTAATAAAACATGACAGTGTAACGGTTTTTTCTTATTCAAATATTTGGTATACGTTCCATTTCTGAAGCCAGCCTATTAATTCCATAAATATTTTCAAACATATCGCTTCTTCTCTCCCACTCTTTTGGGCCGGTTTGTTTTTTTATTGTACTTTCTGACTCAGGGAAGTTCTACCTTCTGATTCAGGGAATAATTTCTACTACCAAACGTCCTACTGACTCAGTGAAGTTGTACACTACCTCAGAGAAGGTGTACCTTATGCTTCCTAATGCCTCTGGGAAGTCGTTACCTTTCTAACATCCAACCCCAACGGGGAAAGTTCTACTTTATGTTTTCTAACTCAGGGAAGTTCTTCCTTCTAACATTATACCAATTCAAGAAAGTTGTACTTTTCTCACTTCCTGCCTATTACTAAGTTCCCAGTTGAAATAAAACCTTCCGTGATGCTATTCATATCCATTGTCGACCTCTCATGCAATATCTAGACTGCTTTGCATAATGCACACGTTTCATTAAGAGTGGAGTCGCTTTTTGAGAGGAATTAAGGATGCTGAACACACACACACACACACACACACACACACACACACTCTCTCTCTCTCTCTCTCTCTCTCTCTCTCTCTCTCTTAGTTTATATCTGTCTCTAGTTCATCAAATTCCGCTCTCAAAAAGCGACTCTACTCGCAATGAACGCGTGCATCATGCAAAGCAATATATTGCAGGAAAGGTCTACAATGGATATGAGTAACACCACGGAAGGTTTTCTATTTTTAAACTGGGAATAATATTAATGGTAATGAAAACGGAAAATTGCTGAATACGACTTGGAATTATGATTACAGAAAATGTTCTAAGAGGATGATTGAATACCTGGTCTGTTTTATCGTAATCTTACGCATCTTCACAACTCGGAATCCGCATTGATATTTGTCATATTGTAAATATATATATGATTTAAAATCAACGTCTGGGGTAAATAGGAAAAATCTCCTGCTATTACTGTAAATATTCACATTTACAGATACAGTTACGAAATAACTGTCGATGGAGGAACGCAAATTTCACTAAGTACCGAAGAAAATATCTTACCGTGAATCTTAACCAAGATAACAAAATAATGGAAAAAATGGTCAGATAGCAACTGGAAACAAAGGTTAAAAGTTACGGCACGGTCTGTTAAAAATACCGTACCGTACGTGAAAATTACTACCTAAAAATCGCGTACCGTGCACTACCAGAAATACCAATACCGTATACCTAATAAATTTCGTACCAATACTCTAAACAGAGAGAACGTACCGTGCTTTCCAGCCCAGCCCTCAGCAAAGAAGCAGGTCCCATTTAACGATTCAAAACAACCGCTATTCAACCATTGAGAGTCAATTTATTCCACAATGTATAGTAAAATTCGTATTACTTTAGTTCTAACTATTATTAATATTAGAGTTTTTTATGTGTGATCGTAAGTCTCCTTAAAATGATCAGCACGAAACTCGTGTTCAAATATATTTCAAATTTACCTTTACAGAAATAGTTACTGTCTTTTGTTTATGTTTAACTGAAACGGGAGGCCATGGGAGTGGTGCTGGAATTATATACCTAAATCGAAATAATGAACGTCAAAAGAAAAAAGTTCTTCAAAAACAAGATTTAAAACATAGGGAACTTGTATTTTCAACTTAACCTCCTGACGAGTCTCGATTCAATCAGAATGGTGTAGAATTGAACCAAACATTATTTGAAATCGTGAGATGACAGAACTCGTCTTTCTGTTGCTATGGTGGCATCGTCTCCCCTTGCCTGACGCCACCAGGATTTTTATTTATAAAATTATTCTTCTTTAACGGTTCCTCCGAAGGACAAAGTATCTATAGCTTAAGCACTTCAATAATTTGTATACAAGTGTTCAGTGAGATCAAAGGAACAGACAGAACAGAGGAATTAAATTTGAATGAACACGTTTAACATCTTAGAATGGGTCTATGGACTCTATGGGATCACACCACAACGCCAAAACTACTGTACTGACTACCTTATCAGGAGTTATTCAGTGACCAGTGTTGCCATGTAGCCTACCTTTACCTCCCCCACATCGTATGGCTCATGGAAAAGTTATCGTATTTACCACGATATTTCGGTGCATTAGTATTGGAATTGTGCGTAATGATATCGCGCAATATGATGTTCTACAATGTTTTTGTTGAAACTCGATAATATTCAGGGAAAAATGTATCGGTAAAATGAAAGCAGTTCCTGAACTTGGACGTTTATTTTTAATAGCTTGATATCTAGACGGTTTCTATACGGTACGTGCACGACGACCATTTAACAAAAATTGGGAGAAGCCCCAAGAGATATTCCTGACACATGAAGCCTCGGACATTTTTTTCATTGCTAACGCCTTTTAAAAAAGAAAGAAAAAAAAACAATAAATGAATAGTTAGGGTCTGTCTCTTGCGAACTTGTAGAGAACTGTCGTAAAATGACTTCGAAACTGAAGTTTTTCTCCGGTTCAAGGAAATATTGTTTTAACATATTTCCATAGTAGCCTATATCACTCCAGAGGCATCATGGAATAAACTGAATAAACAGTTTTAGGTTTCCTATTCTAGACAGCAGAGCATTTTTTCTTTAACCAAGGTCTGCTTCTCCCCGTACGGAGGTAAGGCTGTCAGTGCACCTCACGCGGTGCACTGTAGGCATTGCTTGCAGTTCTTTGCAGCGTCCCATCGCCCCTCAAACTGCAACCCCTTTCATTCCTTTTACTGTACCTCCATTCATATTCTCTTTCTTCCATCATATTTTCCTCAACCCTCTCGTAGTAATGACTCGTAGTGAAATTACAATATGATGAAACACTATTTTCCACCAACCTTGTGAGACGACCAACACCTACGTACATGAAGCAGCTAATTCCCTCGCAACCTTTGGTTTATGACAAGAATTTCCTGCTAATTTAGCAGTGCCATGAATAGCTGATTCCTCATCATGCTTTGCTCTGCATCGTCATTGCTCCGCGTGAGGATGAATGAGGAATTCCACACACTGGTGAGGACGGAAGAGTAGTAATGATTCGCTTTGTGCTTGATAATGCTTCTCTGTGGTCCTAAATTCTTTTAACTCTTTGTAATCGATTTATGATTCATAATTGAAGAGGGATTTTAAGGATTGACTTTTATGACAACTTTTGTGTCGTAATTGCAAAGAATAAGAACAGGGTAGTGAGGGAAATGTCTTAAAATGAAATAATGTTCATCAGGGGAACTTGTAAAGTGAATTAAAT
Organism: Macrobrachium nipponense; assembly: GCF_015104395.2. Lineage (NCBI taxonomy): Eukaryota > Metazoa > Arthropoda > Malacostraca > Decapoda > Palaemonidae > Macrobrachium > Macrobrachium nipponense. The sequence continues at coordinate 68,199,877 of NC_061095.1, forward strand.
CTTCTAGGTACACACACACACACACACACACACACACACAAAGTGACACCACACAAGTGGAAAAACGAGTTTCATTCATTTTGACGGGATTTATTCACTATCTGCTACGGTCAATATATTTGTGTCTCCTAAAAATATTGAGATCTTGCAGTTTCTATGCGTTTTGTGATTTTAAAGAACATACTATGCATATATATATATATATATATATATATATATATATATATATATATATATATATATATATATCTATATATATATACATATGTATATTATACCTCTCTTTATACATGTGGTTGTATTTTATATACACAAACAAATTGTGTGTATATATATATATACTATATTATATATATATATATATTAACTATATATATATATATATATATAGTATATATATATATATATATATATAATTATATCTATTATATATATGTATATTCTTATATATATATATATAGATATATATATATATATATATATAATATTAATAATAATATAATATAATATATATATACACACACACATGTATGTATGTATGTATATAAAGGGAGAGATATGCTAAACTGTACGTATTCCTGTGCGTGAGAGAGAGCGAGAAATAGTGGGGGGGGGGGGGGGGGGGGGGGGGGGGTGGGGGGGGGGGGGGGGGAGGCTTAATCCCAAGAGTATATTTAACACCTATTAAATCCAGAGATAAAAATAGCAATGGCTTGACTTCCTGGGACCATAAATTTTATGCACTTAAGAGGATTAGTTACTCGGAGTTGCGAGGTTAATGATATTGCCTCGGTCTTAAGAACACATGAGAATGTATTTATAGAAATGAATTTTTTGTTTTTTACTCGAATCAAGATCGAATCCTGCTCTGTTGAATGTGAGGCCAGGGCGTTAGCAGTTCATCTACACGGTAATGAAAGAGCTTTGTGGATGAATTGCTAACGCCCTGGCCTCTCATTTGAAAGACCTAGTTTCGGCGCAGATGCAAGTCAGGAAATTATAATACATATATATATATATATATATATATATATATATATATATTATATATATATATATATATATATATATATATAATATATATATATATGTATGTCTATATATATATATATATATATATATATATATATATATATATATATAAAAACGTGTGTGTACGTATGTACATGTATGTGTGACATAAAATCTGTGTACTAGTTTATTGGGGGAACTGGCACCACACTCGACTACTGAACGATGCAATCCAGACTCAACTCCAGAGGAATGGACAGTCAATCATTCCTGCTCGTTTAGTTTCAACCCCTTCGTTACTCAGTTGACCCCTGAAGCTAATTATGCAAATTAAGTCCTTGGTAATTAAAAGACTGCTGTGAGTTTCGTCCATTTGTGAAAGGGACGTAGTAGGTCTAGCGCCCTCATCCTCCCACCCAAAAGGAAAATGGAAAACTTCCCAGAGGCGTCTCCACTGAATGGGAAAAAGCGTCGTTTCTTGGCCCAGAATTCCTCTGCATCAAAGGACTCGATTCCGCTCCTCCAGAGTAGTCGAATGGCTCCTCAGAAACTCGTAAATAAGTGATGGCTCTGATTTTATGGCTGGAATCTTCCCCCATCAGACGTCAATATTGAAACAAAAAATAGAATCTGCCTGTAGGGTCAGCCTCTGTATCTGTGGCTGTAATGGTTATGGAAACATTTCCAGAGGTGTCGTGGGTTGCAATACTATAGATCTTTATATATGTCCCTCCATTTAAAGATTTGCAAGTTCCTTTGGTGTGCTTTATGCAACCTTATCTTTTTCTCTTTCGTAATGTATATAAAGAACATATACACACTTGACACTTCCCACACAGCACACACAATACATACATACATACATATGTGTGTGTGAGTGCGCGAGCGCGCGCGTAACACACATACATACATGTATAGATCTATCCTTCACATATATTAGATATTTGTTATAATAAAGCCCACAAAAGTTTTATAGTGTAAGTAACACACAGAAAGAAAATTTTAAGAACATTCTCAGTTTGCCTTTTTTTTAACGGATTTGAAACCATTAAATCATTGTTAAAAGCTTTTAATGTCAACCTTGTTTTCTCCTATAATAACACACTAAAAGGAATGTTAATAAAAAAAATAGCCCCAGAGAAAGTAACAACATAATATATAAAAATTCCATGTATGGATTGTCCCTCATTTTGTCTCGGACAGTCTAGCAAGGTCCTAGAAGTAAGGCTAAGCCAGCATAAATATTCTGTAAAAAACTGGGCAAACATCTAGTGCAATATTCATTCATTTAAGTGAAAACAACACCGAATAAATTGGGTTGGTAGTCAGTAATTGCAAGGTCAATAGATGTCTATCACGAAACTCTTTTAGAATCTGCTTTAATACAACTTACTTTTGTAAGTTATACGAATCTTCTTGTTTTGTCTTTTGTCCCATGTATGTCAGTTTCTGCTTAGTAAAGGATGTGGAAACGTCGAAAGGTTCCTCGCAGTTACTCCTTCGTTTATTTTTTTCCTTCGTGGCATATATCTTTTATATATACGTATATATATATATATATATATATATTATATATATATATATATATATAGTATATATATATATATATATCGGCATATAACTTTATTTGTTTTTTGGATTTATCACATTCCTAACTTTCGTGATTCAGTTATATATATATATATATATATAGATATACTATATATATATATATATATATATATATAGATATATATATATATAGGTATATATATATATATATACATATATATATCTATATACATATATATATATCTATATACATATATATATATCTATCTATATATATATAATATATATATATATATATATATATATATATATATATATATATATATATATATATATATATACATATCATATTATATATACTATATATATATATATATATATATATATATATATATATATATATTATATATATATATATCTATATATATATATATATATATATATATATATATATATATATATATATATATAGATATATATATATATATATATATATATATCTATATATTATATATATATATATATATATATATATAATATATATATACATTACCGACAGTAATTACGTCCTCAGAAATAAATATCATTTCACAATTTTCCTTTAACGTTGTAATACTTCATGAAACCAAAACTCTCCCCAGTCCTGGGAATTGCTTCAACATCGACGTATTTTGAATATAAACATCATCATTAGCACTGGGCAAATATACACGCATATATATATCTATATATATATATATATATATATATATATATATATATATATATATATATATATATATCTAATATATATATAATACATACATATGTGTGTGTTAGCGCGTATGCATGTTAAAAACCTCTTCGCTACTGGCTTAATTTAATGAAATCAGATTTTTTCGTTCACCCTCTTCCTCTCCCATCCCACCCGATCGGCAAAAATCCTCGGCCACAAAAGGATATAAAGTCCTTGAGGCAGCAGAGCCGAACGAGGATTTCATAGAAGCAGCAGGATCTCTTCATCAAAATGGAGGAAGTCCTTCATTTGCTCTATTGTGAGGTCAAGGGGGTCTCTCTCCCCTTTTTTTCTTCCAAATCAGGTCCTTTCAGATCTGCAGGACATTTTCCAAACATTCCTGAAAAAAAAAAAAAAATATCCCGAGGATCGAGGGTCTGTGACCAGAGGTCAGAAGGAACCAGGGACCCTTTCTTTCTTCAATCAGTACCTCACTTGGGGACAAAAGACCGCTATCAAATTGAGCGACCAGAAACAATTTTTTATATGTATTTATGTATGTATGTATATGATAGACTTGTTTTTCATACACGCCACTCACATAATTTTTCTTTACTCATAAATTTATTACATCATTTTAAAAGAATCCACGATTCATGCATTTATTTTCAATCTAAAATTTCTCACTTACAATTTTAAATCTTACTACTCCACTTGTAAAGTAAGAAACATTAAGATTGTTATTAATCTTACCCTCACCTTTAAACTCCTCCCCTTTGTATATTCCTCTTTATCTGTCTCTTGGGCTTCCTTGCAATCACAATGACGGAACGCTACTGTGGCACCAAACTTGCAATGGCGTCGCCATAAAAACTGAGAGAGGAAGGTGGGAGAATGTCCCATTCCAGAAGGGAAACGACAGAGAGGAAGATTCCATATTATTATTATTATTATTGAGACACTGCAAGAAAATGTCTGACTGAAACGACTGCGATCATGATCATACTTCCAAGATTACAAAGCCATCAACTTCAGGCAGGGAGATGGATGTGGATGATGCTATGTGTGTTTGTATGCAAGTGCGTATGTGTGTGAATGCATATGTATGTGTATATGTGTGTGCAATAAGTATTTAGATAGTTTTCTGAATGTTTGATAATAAAATGTTAATTCTGAAAAAAACCTATGAAAAAATGGGAGGTCGAAGAAAGAAAGAGAAGACAAAGATTAAAACAGGAAGACACGTGAGATGCTGCAGTGTGTTAGTAAAAAAATATTTTTTGCGGCTGATCAGGGTTTGTAGGGTATGTTTGGACGAGGGAAAAGTCTGAGTGATTGGATGAGAATTAACTGCTGTTTTGTAATCTGCATAAAGATTTTAGATGAGACTGGAAAAACTAGAAGAACTGAATGCTACTCAGCATATCAAGATATGTGTATGGTAGGATTTCGACTGAGAAAGTAACATAGATGACAGATCTCTTAATATGGTATGAGATCAGTGTGAACTGAGGCAAGGTGACAGTATATGGATCAGTGCTTTGCCATGACAGTGAAAAAGCTATATGTTGCATATGTAGACTTAGAAAATACTCACAACAGATACACAGAAAGCCAACATGGAGGGTTTGGAGAATTTATGAGAACACCAGTGTACAAAATCTCGTGCATATCTCTTTAGTATTCCTAAAATGCATTTCCTGTCTAGTTAACCTCATAATCTCGTTTGTTGCTTTGTCATAAAGCCCTAGAATTTTTGTATATTTCTTGAAGCCCAAAAAAAATCTGTTATATTCCATTCAAAAAATGTAGTTCATCCTTTGTTGTCAAGCCACAGAATATGCCTTGTTCTTTGTTGAGAAGCCTCCCGATCTCTCTTCTTTCCAGCGAAACCCCAAAAGCTCCTTTAGACTTGATAATTAACGCCTAGAATTTCGTTTATTCTTTTAT
>NC_061095.1:68210103-68215800 GCF_015104395.2 Macrobrachium nipponense
AAAGAATACGCCAGTTATTAATCCTTTTGAAAAGACTTATGATAGAGAAATGATGACACACACACATATTATATTTATATAGATATATAACTCCTGAAGTGAAGAATACAATTATTAATCCTTTTTGAAAAGACTATTTAAATAGATAAATTATTTTCTCAAACCTTGCGATGACTACTTAAACTTTTTAAAATGAATTTGAATAAAGAATAGAGTTATTAATCCTTTTGAAAAGTCTTATGATAGAGAAATGATTTGCGACTAGTTAAACTTTTTAAAATGACTTTTGAATAAAGAATGCAACCCTCCTTAGCTAGGAGCTAGCACTGGTATTTCCAAAAAATTTTATACAAACAAACATAAAACTCTATTAATATCCATTACTGATTAAGATCTAAATACCAAAGGGGGAATATATTTGGTTGTCTCTTTTAATTTACATATATGTAGTATATAGCTCCCAGATACTCTCTACACAGACTTGCTTGCTTTGCACTAAAGAAACACGCGAGCTGTCATAATAATGATGCAGCAGCAGTGCAGTAGTCCTATTTTGCTAGTATATCTAAAGTGTGTATAGGCTTGACATTGAAAAGGAATGATGCTTGTTAAATTAACATCTTAATGATGATATCTCTAATTCTCATAACAACACATACTTCTCTGCTTCAATACTTCTTCTGCGCTATTTTGCAAGATTGATTATATATGTTTACAGTAAGAACGCACACATACTTATCCAATACTTTTCGGGGTAAAATTAGGCAAAGATCGATACTGGCTACCCTCACTAGGCTTCTATAGGAATCGTTAAGGATCGATAGTCTAGGTAGGTTAGTTAGTTAGTGGATACAGGCCGAGCAAGTCGTAATAAGTTTTCCATGAAGAATTTTATATTTATCAAAAATAAAAATGACTTTTGAATGAAGAATGCATTTATTAATCATTTTAAAAAGACTTGTGATAGAGAAATGATTTTTACATATATATATAGATATAACTCCTGAATAAAGAATGCAGTTATTAATCCTTTTGAAAAGACTATTTGAATAGAGAAATGGTTTGTCCAATCCTTGTTGCGACTACTTAAACTTTTCAAAATGACTTTTGAATAAAGAATACGCCAGTCATTATTAATCCTTTTGAAAAGACTTATGATAGAGAAATGATTTTTACACACACACATATATATAGATATAACTCCTGAATAAAGAATGCAGTTATTAATCCTTTTTGACAAAAACTATTTGAATAGAGAAATGGTTTTCCCCAATCCTTGTTGCGACTACTTAAACTTTTTAAAATGACTTTTGAATAAAGAATACGCCAGTTATTAATCTTTTTGAAAAAACTTATGATAGAGAAATGATTTTTACACACACACATATATATAGATATAACTCCTGAATAAAGAATGCAGTTATTAATCCTTTTTGACAAAACTATTTGAATAGAGAAATGGTTTCCCCAATCCTTGTTGCGACTACTTAAACTTTTTAAAATGACTTTTGAATAAAGAATACGCCAGTTATTAATTCTCTTGAAAAGACTTATGATAGAGAAATGATTTTTACACACACATATATATATATTTATATAGATATATAACTCCTGAATGAAGAATACAATTATTAATCCTTTTTGAAAAGACTATTTAAATATCCATTACTCTGATTAAGAATAAATCCAAAGGGGGAATATATTTGGTTGTCTCTTTTAATTTACATATATGTAGTATATAGCTCCCAGATAATTCATTCAGCATTGTTGAATATAAAATGCGCATTAGCGCAGCCAACCAAACTTAGTTCATCATCAGCATGGACTATTACAAGATCCTAGGTATCTCCCAAGATGCTTCAATGGAAGATATTAAAAGAGCTTACCGAAAAATGGCACTTAGATACCATCCAGATAAAAATAAATCATCGGATGCAGAGGAAAGGTTTAAAGCCATCTCGCAAGCTTACGAAATATTGAGCGATGTGAAAAAGCGGGAGTGTTACGATCAACATGTGAAAGGTAAAATGGAGGATGAGGAGGTACCTAAGGAGGGTAATAATAAAACTCGCTTCACATATACCTCTACTAGCGATCCCAAAACTCGCTTCACATATACCTCTACTAGCAATCCCAAAACTCGCTTTACATATACCTCTACTACTAGCGATCCCAAAACTCGCTTTACATATACATCTACCACTACTACTACTAGCGGTCCAATGGACGACATTTTCCATCAGTTCTTCGGCACCCACGGTAATTTTAATCACTTCTTTAATAACTCTGACGACGACGATGATGATGATGATGATGATATTCATATGATGTGGAGAGGCATCGGTAGGCATCGAATGGGAGGTTTCAACTGTAATCACAAACACTATCACAGGGGGGGAAGGCATCATCATCATCATCATCAGGATCCTCCAATCTACCGGGACCTGTACGTGACTCTCGAAGAAATAGCTCAAGGAGTAATCAAAAAGATGAAAATCACGCGGAGTGTGTTTAGCGATGATGGAAAATATACCACCAAGAGAGAAGAGAAAATATTGAGCATTAACATTATGCCCGGTACAAAGGATGGTTTTGAGATCAAATTCGAAAGAATGGGAGACGAGTCGCCTGGCAAGGTCCCGGCTGATATAATTTTCGTTATTAGGGAAAAGCCTCACCCGGCATTTAAGAGAGATGATACTAATTTGATCTATTCGGTCAAAATCCCCATCAGAGACGCCTGGTGTGGTACCAGCGTGTCTGTCCCTACTCTGGAAGGCCAAAGGGTCACACTCGATTTCAAAAATATAATTATCACACCTCAGACGAAGAAGATACTCTCAGGATATGGTCTACCTTTTCTTGACAACCCTTCCAGAAAGGGTAATATCATTGTTCATTTTGACATCCAAATTCCAGATTTATTGATAGAAAACGTCAGAAATAATCTTTTCAAATTATTGCCGATAGTCGTTAATGCATCATTATTATTATTTAAAATAATAATAATAATAATAATGAAATTTATCACGTTCCCAAACACCAGAGAGTCTTAAAGGATCGAAAAACTAATAATTCTCTCTCTTTCTACTTGTCTCGTGAGAAAATTCTTGTTCTTTTTTTTTAAATCAATTTTAACACGTCCTGAGACTTTTAGACATTAGTTTTTTTTATAAAAATAATAATGACGACAGAGGTTTGATATTTTTGCCTTATCATAAAAAATATATATATAAAAAGATATACATGTATTTATTTTTATAACAAGAAATGCTGATTACTGAAGAGAGAGAGATTGCTCCAATAACAACGATAGAGACATTTTCATATTTTTATATGATAGTATGAACAAAATGTTAGTTGGGAATATAAAATTCAATTTATAAATCAAATTCGAACTAATGATAAAAAAATGACAAAATGTATCAAAAGATGTTTTTTCAAAAATTTTTACAAGTTTATGAAAAAGAGTTAACTCGGCCTTTTTAATATTTAGAGAAGTAATATTAATTATATCAAAGTCGAACTAGTTGAATTCAAGTCTAAATAAAACTATATTAAAAATTTTTTTTTTTTAATCCAAATCTACTTTTTCGTCGTCCGTCATTGTTCCAATTATAACGATAGAGACATTTTCATATTTTTAAATGATTGTATGGACAAAATGCTAGATGGGAATATAACATTCAATTTATAAATGAAATTCGAACTGATGATAAAAAAATGACAAAATAGTCCAAAAATATTTTTTAATAAAAAATCCACTTTTTCGTCATCCGTCATTGCTCTAATAACAATGATAGAGACATTATCATATTTTTAAATGATAGTATGGATAAAATGCTAGTTGGGAATATAACATTCAATTTATAAATCAAATTCGAATTGGTGATAAAAAAATGACAAAATGGGTCAAAAAGGTTTTTTTTGAAAATTTTTACAAGTTTATGAAAAAGGGTTCAACTTGGCCTTTTTAATATTTAGAAAAGGATTATTATTCATATCAAAGTCAAACTAGTTGAATTCAAGTCTAAATAAAACTATATTAAAAATTCTTTTTTTTTAATCCAAATCTACTTTTTCGTCGTCCGTCATTGTTCCAATTATAACGATAGAGACATTTTCATATTTTTAAATGATTGTATGGACAAAATGCTAGATGGGAATATAACATTCAATTTATAAATGAAATTCCAACTGATGATAAAAAAATGACAAAATAGTCCAAAAATATTTTTTAATAAAAAATCCACTTTTTCGTCATCCGTCATTGCTCTAATAACAATGATAGAGACATTATCATATTTTTAAATGATAGTATGGATAAAATGCTAGTTGGGAATATAACATTCAATTTATAAATGAAATTCGAACTGATGATAAAAAAATGACAAAATAGTCCAAAAATATTTTTTAATAAAAAATCCACTTTTTCGTCATCCGTCATTGCTCTAATAACAATGATAGAGACATTATCATATTTTTAAATGATAGTATGGATAAAATGCTAGTTGGGAATATAACATTCAATTTATAAATCAAATTCGAACTGGTGATAAAAAAATGACAAAATGTGTCAAAAGAGGTTTTTTCGAAAATTTTTACAATTTTATGAAAAAGGGTTCAACTTGGCCTTTTTAATATTTAGAAAAGGATTATTATTCATATCAAAGTCAAACTAGTTGAATTCAAGTCTAAATAAAACTATATTAAAAATTCTTTTTTTTTAATCCAAATCTACTTTTTCGTCGTCCGTCATTGTTCCAATTATAACGATAGAGACATTTTCATATTTTTAAATGATTGTATGGACAATGGAATATAACATTCAATTTATAAATGAAATTCCAACTGATGATAAAAAAATGACAAAATAGTCCAAAAATATTTTTTAATAAAAAATCCACTTTTTCGTCATCCGTCATTGCTCTAATAACAATGATAGAGACATTATCATATTTTTAAATGATAGTATGGATAAAATGCTAGTTGGGAATATAACATTCAATTTATAAATGAAATTCGAACTGATGATAAAAAAATGACAAAATAGTCCAAAAATATTTTTTAATAAAAAATCCACTTTTTCGTCATCCGTCATTGCTCTAATAACAATGATAGAGGCATTATCATATTTTTAAATGATAGTATGGATAAAATGCTAGTTGGGAATATAACATTCAATTTATAAATCAAATTCGAACTGGTGATAAAAAAATGACAAAATGGGTCAAAAGAGGTTTTTTCGAAAATTTTTACAAGTATGAAAAAGGGTTCAAACTTGCCTTTTTAATATTTAGAGAAGGATTATTATTCATATCAAAGTCAAACTAGTTGAATTCAAGTCTAAATAAAACTTTATTAAAAATTCTTTTTTTTAATCCAAATCTACTTTTTCGTCGTCCGTCATTGTTCCAATTATAACGATAGAGACATTTTCATATTTTTAAATGATTGTATGGACAAAATGCTTAGTTGGGAATATAAACATCAATTTATAAATGAAATTCGAACTGATGATAAAAAAATGACAAAATAGTTCCAAAAAATATTTTTTAATAAAAAATCCCACTTTTTCGTCATCCGTCATGCTCTAATAACAATGATAGAGACATTATCGTATTTTAAAATGATAGTATGGATAAAATGCTATTGGGAATATAACATTCATTTATAAATCAAATTCGAACTGGTGAT